>NW_023270624.1:360763-433404 GCF_011800145.1 Mirounga leonina
TTTATTTATTTATTTATTTATTTATTTATTTATTTATTTATTTATTTAAAGTAATCTCTACACCCAATGTGGGGCTCGAACTCATCTGGACTGAGCCAGCCAGGTACCCCTAGCCATTCTTTAAGTGTAGGTCTGCTAGCAACAAATTCTCTTAGCTCTTCTTCATCTGAGAATGTCTCTATTTCCCCTTCATTTCGGAGGGACAATTATACCAGATGTAGCCTTCTGAGTTGACAGTTTTTCTTTCATATGAGAAATCCACTGTTCATTGAATCACTTTTCCTTCATGGGGCAGTGCATCATTTCTCTTCAGCTGTTTTTAAGATTTTTTTCTCTGGGGGCACCTGGGTGGCTCAGTACGTTAAGCATCTGCCTTCAGCTCAGGTCATGATCCCAGAGTCTTGGGACTGAGCCCTGCCTCGGGTTCCCTGCTTGGTGGGGAGACTGCTTCTCCCTCTGCCCCTCACCCCACTCGTGCTCTCTCTCTCTCTCAAATAAATAAGTAAAATCTTTTAAAAAAATATTTTTTTTCCTCTGTTTTTGGTTTTCAAAATTTTAATTATGATGTGTCTTGATGTGGAGTTCTTTGGGTTTTCATATTTGGGGTTCTTTTCAGTTCTTGAATCTGTAGGTTTACGTCTTTCTCCAAGTTTGGAAAAACACCACAGCCATTATTTCTATGAACACCTTTTCAGTTGCACATACTTTCTCCCTCTCCTCTGGGGGTTTTGTGACATGAATCCTTTATTATACCCACAGGTCCCTGAGGGTCTGTTCATTATTTTTTTCAATCTATTTTTTTTCGCTGTTGCTCAGACTGAGTAAGCTCTTTTGGCATTCAAGCTCCTTGAGTCTATCTGCTTTTTTTTTTTTTTAAGATTTTATTTATTTACCTGATAGAGAGAGACACAGTGTGTGAGAGAGCACAAGCAGGGGGAGTGGGAGAGGGAGAAGCAGGCTTCCCGCGGAGCAGGGAGCCTGATGCGGGGTTCGATCGTAGGACCCTGGGATCACGACCTGAGCCGAAGGCAGCCGCTTAACGACTGAGCCACCTAGGCGCCCCTGATTCTATCTGCTTTCATTCCCACTCTTCTACTAAGTGCATCCAGTGAATTTTTATTTTGGATATTGTATATAAATCTGATTTATCTTAGTATTGGCTTGCATCAATTGTCTTCTCTCATTTGGGTTGTGATTTTCCTTGTTCTGGGAATGACAGGTGATTTTCTATAGTACCCTTCTTATTTTGGTTATTGTGTGAGGGGACTCTTTTTTTTTTAAAGATTTTATTTATTTATTTGAGAGAGAGAGACAGATCGTGACAGAGATAGTGAGAGAGAGCACAAGCAGGGAGGAGAGGGAGAAGCAGACTCCCTCCTGAGCAGGGAGCCCGACGCAGGGCTCGACCCAGGACCCTGGGATCATGACCTGAGCCAAAGGCAGACGCTTAACCGACTGAGCCACCCGGGAGCCCCATGTGAGGGACTGTTAATCACACTTAAATCTTCTGTGTCAGCAGGCAGTCACCCAACTTAGTATGCAGGTTGTATCTACTTTTGCAGGCTTTAGCTCTGACGACAGTTTCATTTTCTGAGCCCTTTCTGTGCCATTCTGGTTGGCTTTGTTCTTCTGGTGCTCCTGGGCCCCTGCTCAGTCAGTGCCAGCTAGGCTTTCCGAGGGCAGGAGGCACTTCTTGGGTTTGACTGGTGTTTCTGGGTGACTTGTTTGCAGGGCATGGGGGTGAACAGAAGCCACTGGACCTGATGTCTCCTAATGCCACTGGGTGGGGAGACAAAACTTCTCTGCTGTGCCATTGCATGGGACCCCCCAGTCCCTGGTTGTAGGGTGGGGTCCAGAACTCCCTGAGGTTTTGCTGCTGCCCCCACAGCCTCAGGTGGATGGCACCATCGCCAGTGCCCCGGTTTGGAGTGAGAGCCAGAGTGGTTGGTGCAGAGGCTAGATTTTGAGGTTTTAAGCCAGTTTTTCTGCTTTCCCCACTGCTAGATTCGTTTTTGTTGTCTGGAGTCAAGGTCAGTTACTACTCCAATATCTGCTTTCCACTGTCCTCCCCATCTTTTTTTTTTTTTTTTTTTTTTTGGTGGTGGTGGTGGTGTTTTAAAGATTTTGTTAATTTATTTGAGAAATAGAGTGAGCAAGAGAGCACACGCGAGCAGGGGCAGAGGGCGAGGGAGAAGCAGACTCCCTTCTGAGCAAGGAGCCCGATGTGGGGCTCGATCCCAGGACCCTGGAATCATGACCTGAGCCGAAGGCAGACGCTTAACTGACCGAGCCACCAGGCACCCTTGTCCTTCCCGTTTTTGTGCTGTGGGCTTATTTACCTGTCCTCAGCCTGTCACCGTGACATTCGTGGGGTTTCGTGGGAATGAGCAGCTCGGATGGGTGTACCCTATCCTAAATGGAAGCCTTTCTTACAGTGTTTAATCTCCTACATATCTATGGTCACATCTTCTTGCTCATTCCTAATATCGCCTATTTCTGTTTCTAGCTTTTGTTTTTCCCTCTTGAAGACATAGTTGTCAGAGTTTTGCCCATTTTATTGGTATTCGGAAAATATTGAGGCCACTCTTGTTTTCTTATTTCATTAATTTCTTTTTTAAGTTTACTAATTTCCTCCTACTACTCTGTTGTATTGTTTTATTATTTATGTTCTTTCTAGAAGTGAATGCTTAGCTCATTTCTTTTTCTTTTTTTTCTTTATTTTATAAAGTTACCCAAGACTATGCTTTTTTTCTATAAGTTCTCCTTTGGGCTATAGGCAATGGCTCTTAATATACGATATTATTATTGATAATACTTTATAAATTAATGTTTTACTTTATGTTTCTTATTTAAAAAATAGTTACTTATGAAATTTTAAAAATTCTGGATGGCTCTGGAATTCTGGTAGATGTGGGGGGTAGGGGTGAGGCAGGAAGAAGCTCTCCGTTTGTAGTTAATTTCTCAGCTATTGCTTCACGGTAAGAAAATTCTCTGTATAATTTCTACATTTTAGAATTTTACTGAGGTGTTCTTTATGGCTGAATAAAACAAGTGTGGTAAATGTTCCACGAGTATTTGAAGGCAGTGATCATTCTATGAGAGATTCTTACACTTGTCTATAGAAGATAAGAAAAAGAATTTTCATTGCAACTCTTTAAAAAAAAACCTAATATTTACTTAGTGCTTATTTTGTGCCGTGCACTATTCCAGGGTTTTTCAAGTTTGGCATGACTAATATTTTGGGCTGGGGTAATTCTTTGTGTGGGAGGCAGTGTAGGATAAGTTTAGCAACATCTCTGGGCTCTACCCACTAGATGCCAGTAATAGCCGTGGCCTCCTTACCCAAGTTACAATGACCAAAAATGTCTCCAGACATGGCCAAATGTCCCCGGGGAACAAAATTGCCCTTGATTGAGATCCCCTGCTGGTTCACCTTTATGAATGCATTGAATCGTCATCACAAGTCTATGTGGTAGGTTCTACTGTTCCCTGCTTTCCAGATAACTATCTGTAAACCGAGAAAGTGTCTGTAAACTGAAGCCCAGTGAGGTTCAGGGTAACTTTCCAAAGGCACAGGGCAGTTACCCGTTATTGGTAACTGAAAAACCAAAACAAAGCAAAACAGAATCAACCCAAGTGTCATTCAATAAGTTGGGGGATAGGCATACAATGGAACTTCGAAAAATGTAACTCCTTGATTTATTTACGATGAACAAATCTCAAAAACTATGCTGAGAGGAAAAAGCAAGTTGCAGCAATCTTTTAGGTGAAGATAGAGTATGCATTATTGAATGTTACTGCTCAGGATTCTAGATTTTTCCTTTCTGTTCCCTTACCCATTCCCAGAATTGTCCCTGTGTCTCCAGGAATCCATGCGGGCTTCTGCCTCTCCATCTCTCCCTGTCAGGAAATTGGCTTTCCTCAAGTGTCGGGTGGCTCTCATTCTTCCATTCACATATAGGGGAAGAAGCAACCAGGATATTGGGGGGTAGGGCTTGCTGGCTGGCAGCCATCATCACGGGGCTGACTTTGTCCCTGGAGACCAGGGTTGCAGAAAGCAGCTTCTGGCCTAGGCACCCGAACTCCCTCTGGGCTGGGTGGCCTTGGGGACCCCAGGAGATACTGCTGCAGCTCAATTCACCCACTCCCTATTCCTCTGTGGAAACCTTTAGTTGTGGACACCCCCGTTTTCTTTGTATTAGGGGATCATAGGGCCGTTACTCCTCTACTTTCATGTTAATAGGGTCTTGGGAAAAGAGCAGACACCCAGTGAATGCACACTGCTAAGTCAGTTGCCACTCAAGTATCTGCTTTCTGGCTTCTGAAATACTATTACTCTTGTCCCCTCGTCTGTTCTCCTCATGCATGTAGATTTCTATATATATATATATATATATACACATATGCCAGTTGTTAAAATGCTGAAATGTGTCCCCCCACCCCTGGTTGGTAAATAGATGCTGCCCTGCACCTCCAAGTGTCCCCCACAGCTCTTGCCCCTTCCCTGAGGCCCCCAGGCACCCCTAATGATCCAGAAACTGATGGGGTAAGATCTGGCTTAGCAGGGAGGGCTCTCCAGAGCCCACCCCAGCTCCGGAGCCAGACTCTGCCTTGGGGGGCGGGGGGGGGGGGTCATGGTCTTCTTTCCTTTGACTATTCTGTGCGGCACCTTTGCCTGGGAGGGCAAGTAGCCACATGCATTGGCTGATCCTGAAGTCCTCCCCTCTAGTTCCCTGGGTGATTTTGCCTACCAACCAGATTTACAAGCCATTGGCCTGCATGACAGGGCTGGGGTTCAGACAGACCTGGGATCTAACCCTGACTCCTCCACCCTCCAGGTGTGTGATGTTGGATCCGTCGCCTCCACTCTCTGAGTTTCTCTTTCACCATCAGTGACGTGGAGAGGAGGATCCCTCGTGGAGAGAGTTGTTGGAGATATTGAAAGAGGTTCTGTAGCAAGCCGATCCTGAGGCTAAGGGGATTCGCTGGGAGCCTTCCTTTAGGAGCACCATGTAACTCCCCTGAAGGCCTCCAGGTGGGGCCATTGACAGCAGTGACCCAGAGCAGCGGCCGCGCTCAGCCTGGGCATCCCCATCACCCGAGTCAGTTTTGTTTGTTGTTTTGTCTTTTAAAATAATGGCTCCCCCAGGGAGACAGAATCAGAATCTCGGGAGCTGTGGCTAGGATTTTAGCCCACACGCTGAAAATCTGAGACCACTGCTTTAGAGCACTGGGAGTCAGGGCCTCCCTCCCTCCCTTCCTCTGGAGTGAGGCCTCATCCTTGGCTCTTCCTTGCTTTGGCCCACCATCAGACATGCCCCCCTGGGATTGATAGGATAATTTCTGCTTCCTCATCCCCCAAGCCTACTGTTAGAGTCCATTTCCCGGCTTGGATCTTGGCAGTCCATCCAGAGTCTGCTCCGTGGCATCCCCCAGCCCCATGCACAGCGTCAGCGGTGAGAAGTACCTTGGACCCTGCAGCCTGCCTTGGCTGTAGGGTGGAGGCCTGGACCCACCCTCCCCCTGTTGTCGACTTCGGCGGAGGTGACTGGATAAGTCATCCTGATCGTGGAACATTCGATTTCTCCTGGGAACACCCATCAGCAACAGGAACCAAAGGAATACTGGTTGAGGAGGTGGCTGCAACCATCTAGGTTAGAGACAGTGGGACTTGGTAGGAGGGGAACTCTGGGGACAGATTCGGGAAGTATGCAGGATGCAGAGTGGGAGGGGAGGGAGGGAAGAAGGGCCTAGAAACACCACAGCTTCCAACTGTGCTCCCCAGACCGGCAGCAGCCCCAGCACCTGGGGGCTTATCAGAAACGCAGAATATCTGGCCTCCCCGTCCTGCTGAGTCAGACCTGCTGTTTAACAAGACCTCCAGGTGATTTATATGTACCTTGCAGCCTGGTACAGCCCTGGTCTAACTAGGTTTCTGGCTGTTAGGACATCACCCCTGAGAGAGGATGCAGGAGGAACGGGAGCAGACTGTGGGAGAGACCACGTAAGTTTCATTTGGGGCCATGGGATGTGGGGGTGCCTGAGGACACCTAGGCGCACTGTCTGGGAGCAGCCGGGCATGTGCCTGAGGCTGGGGGCGGGAGGCGCAGGTGTGGGAGCCAGGAGCACCCCTGTGATGGCTCAAGTCCCAAGTGCAGATGCAGCTCCCTTGGGGAGGGTGTCTGGGTGGCCCAGCCAATTATGTGATGGAGTGGACTTCAACTCAGCTCTTCCGACTCTGGGATGAGAGCCAGGATGTTCAGACAAGTGTCCTTGGTGCCACGAGGACTCTCAGGCTTGTGTCGTCTGCCCAGGGCTCCTCTTCTGAGTAGCCAAACCCTTGAGACATCTTGCCCACCTGCCCTCTCCCCCCACACCTTGACTGGCCCCTCACACCTGTTTTGCAACATCTACCCCACGGAGCTCACGGCTTTCTCCCCACTGCGTCCCGAGGCCGCTGCTGGCTGAGCGCCCCCTTAGTGGATGCAGGCTGTACTTGGGCATTTCTGCTTCCTCATCCCCCAAGCCTACTTGATTCCACACTCCAAATCCATCCACTTCCTGTTCCCTCTCAAGAACATCATCTTGAACCAGAGGACTGCCGTGACCTCGCCCAGGTATCCTGGAGTGTTGTGTGGACCTCTCCAATCCCCTCCGCCCACAGCAGCCAGAGCAGGTTTCCCAAAGGCAAACCGGTTACCACACACGTCTGCTAGGAGTCTCCTGGTGGCTTCCCATGGCTCTAAGAACAAAGTCACACCTGCCACCAGGTCCTTGGTGTGTGGGATGCCGGGCCCAGCAACCTGTCCCACTCGGCCTGGGCCACTCCCCACTGTGTCCTGAGACAGTCCCAGGCCATCCTTCTGCTCGGGGATGCCTGCAGATCATAGTAGCCTCCTTCCCTGCATCCCCAGCTCAGAGACGCCTCGCCTCTTAGCTCTGCTGTCGACACACTGAGCCTCTCCTTCATCACAGATGTGAGAGTTACCGTCGTGTTTCTGGCCCTGCCCCTGGTTGTCGGCTGTCTGCCCCCACATCTGTCAGTGAGGGTGGCCTACCATGTACTTGTGTCTCGGCTGGTGTCTGGTGACTGGCCAACCTGCTCCAGGATCCTGAGGAATTCAGGACATACTTTCTGGCATCTCCCCGGCCCCACTCTCGGTAGACGGGGTGCCAACGAGATCACCTTTTCCAGCACCCATGGGCTCAGGGCCCAGGTCCAAAGGCTGACTCAGAGAATTCTATTCCCTGCCAAAGCTATGGCTTCTGAGGCGGGCAGAGGTTCAACCCAGGAGAGACTCGTCGGCAGGGTCAACCGTGAGTTGAGACTGGACCGCGCTTATGGAGAGGGGAGAGACTGAGGTGTCCCAATGGGGGTCATGGAACATGCCTGGAAGGGGTTCTGGGATGTCAACGCCAAGGGTGATGAGGCTGGGCCCAGATAGCCTCAGAGGTCTCTGAGCTGGATCCAGGCAGTGCTCCTTGGGCCATCCACTCTGGCCCTGCTGCCTTGCCCCCTGACCAACCCTGCCCTTTGGCCCAGTCCACAGCCAGGCTCCGCCCCCCCCGGCCTGCTGCACCCCCATCTGAGCCCACGTCGGCTTCTCTGCCCTGACGGCCGGCAGACTCTGGGACTCTCAGATGCCATTTTCCAGGTCAGTAATGACACCTGCCCCTGAGGTCGGCCCTTTCCCATCCAGGGCCCATCCAGCCCCTCCTCCCACCCTAGGCTGCTCCCAGTTAGCTCCCACCTGCCTGGCCCTTCACGTGCCTTATCCATCCTCTGAGCTCTGGTTTTCTTGTCTGTAAACTGGGGTGAGGGCATCTCCTCTCTGACCATGAGTGCGAAACGCTTCTCCCACCTTCCCCACTTTAGATCTTCTGGGTCAGCGGGGAGGACAGCTGCTGGGGCTGACCTGTGACCAGAAAATGGTCCCCACTGGCCCTGAATTTGACAGGAGACATGCCTTTCTCCTTGCACAACAGCTGCAGGGTGGAGGGTGCGGCCGTTTTTGTTGCCTCCATTCCCGTCTTGAATGCACAGCCCCAGGACATCTCTCCGTCACTCCTCTCAGCCCACCTCCGGATCTCCGGGAAAGGCAGAATGTGTCAGTTGGCTGTGGGCACCACCCAGGGCTTCCCAGCTGTGGCTGGTGCAGAAGGAGCAAGACAGGAGGAACAGCCCACTCCACCCTTGCTCTCTGGCATCTGGAAAGCCCTGGGGAATTCCAAGATCATCGTGGGCTCCAGGCAGAGCAGCCACACCCTGTCTTCCCAACACCACACTGGCCTTGCCCACAAGCACCCTCAGCTGTGCCCCATTCTCTCAGCCCCAGGCCCGTATTTGTCCCCTGGAAAGCCTCCCTGATGACCCCAAACCCCAGGGCTCTCTCCTCCTCTGAGGACCATGTTCCAATTATCTGTGCCATTTAAGTATAGCACCTGCAAAGGATAACATCGATTATGCAAAACTCCATTCATTGATTCTGTGCTTTGTGGGGTGTGGGGTCCCCCCGTATGCCTGGCCCAGTGGTCAGGGCTAGGTGGCTGCCATGAGCCCCTTCCCCACCTCCCTACACACAGGCTGGTAGGCCTGGTGTGCTCTGAGGGACCCTCCAGGGCCTCCCGCTCTCAGAGCCTCCCGTTCTCAGGAACAGGTCAGGGACACTCGTGAGCAACCTCGTTGGCCTATGTGGGGCTGAGGGAAGCATTTCAGAACTCTCAACCCTCCAGTCTTACTCCCCTGGGAGTGCATTAGGCCTGAAATATAGAATTTTTAAGCTTGAGCAGGATGCTGATCAGCCGGGGAAGCCAAGAGGAATGCTGCCTCTCCCAGCTCCGCCAAGAGGCAAGAGGCAGGGCAGAGAAGGCTCCCGAACGCCCTCTGCCGGTGGCCTTTCATGGACCAGTGTATATCGCACTGAAAATGAACAGGTAGGTGGGCATTTGGTTTGCACAGACCAATCCTGCCTGCAGCTGCCTATCTGGGGACCACACCCTGGCCCCGGGGAAATTATCCAAGCTCAGTGTCACTTTAGGGGAACTGCCCGGGAGGCCCGTTGGCCCCCTCACATTACAGCAATGCGCTCAGCCTGCAAAGCATCCTTCCGTAGCTGTCCTCACCCTAGTGCAGGCAGGTAAGCAGTATTACGGCCCCTCACGTTGAGATCAGCGAGGTTGAGGCTGAATTCTCCAGTATCACGTGGCAGGCATGTCTCTCCCTGTCCTGCTGCCCCCTATTGCCTCTTCCAGCTGGGGAAGGTGAGGACGGTCCCCTGGCAAGACTTGATTGGCTCCGTCTGGTCCCTACAAAGGAACAAAGCTGGTGCGCTAGGGCCGAGGCAGGTGCTGGTGAGGTTCTGTAGCCCAAATGGCGCACCTGGAGGCCAGGTGCAGCCCTGTAACCAGATCTGGGCGGTCTGTTGGCAGCGGGAAGGTGGGGGGTGCCAACGGGTGACAGAAGAGTTTGCGGCAGATGCAGGCATCTTTTGGTGAGGCATTAGCTCTTTCTGCCCACCCAGCATGCACTCCCTCTTAGGGCATCTCCCCGGCCCCACTCTCGGTAGACGGGGTCCCAGCGAGATCAACTTTTCCAGCACCCATGGGCTCAGGGCCCAGGTCCAAAGGCTGACTCAGAGAATTCTATTCCCTGCCAAAGCTATGGCTTCTGAGGCGGGCAGAGGTTCAACCCAGGAGGAAAAGTCCCACCGTTCAGGGACTTTTGTAGGGACTGTTTCCCGTGCGCTTGCTAAGCTGGGCACGGGAAGTCTCAATGCTCGGGCCTGCTTGCGTGTGAAGCCAGGGCCGAGCGGGGAGAGGGCAGGATGGCGAGGAGATGCACAGGCCTGGGGATAGCCTATCAGCCACCGACCAGGGAGGCCTGCTGTCTACCCGCTGGGTTTCAGCTACCCCAAGCAATGAATGCCCTTTGCCTTGGGTCCAGTCTGTGCCCCTGCCGAGAAGAGCCCAGCAAGGCTCAGGGCCCAGTGGGCTGAGGCCAGAGCTTGGATGTCCTGCAGGAAAGGAGCATGGCTATGCAAATCCACAGGAGAAGTTTGAGGTGGAGGCTGAGTGCACAGAAAGGCAGCCTCGGAAGTGTTTGTGTGCAAGGGGGAGGGGATAGAAGGGGCATCAGGGGCCTGAGCCAAGAAATGAAGGAGTTTGCAGATGGTACCAGGAGCCCTGAGCAGCGTCCAGGAGATGTCCAGGGAGTCTTCACAGAGTTGGGTTCTAGGATCTCCCCCTCCTGCTGATGCCCAGATCTGCCTCTGGTACTTTCCTGAATAAATCAGCTTTCTCAGGGTCTATAGGACTACTCTTTCAACAAAGACTCAGGCTCACCCCATCCCTGGGAGGTAGTGGATGCAGAAGCCCGATTAGACCTGACCCTGCCTTTCAGGTCCAGAATGGGAGGAGGCAGGCAGGCCTGGTCCTCATGCCAGGTGCCTAGCTCTCCTGTGTCCCCAGGCAGCAAGGCCTGCTTAGCCCAGACATGCGCAGGGGCCAACAATCCCGTGATGAGCACCAATTTCTACCCTTCTGCTGCAGAGGGGACAGTCTCAGCCTCAAGGAGGCCCAGGCTAAAGGCAGATGTGGAGGCCCGGAAATGTGAAATGTCCAGATGGGACTGGAGTGGAAGGAGCCACAGAGGGACCCCGGGCTCCAGGGCTGGGGGTCGTGGCCCACTCAGGATCTGGGGAGGATGCTGAGTGCAAGCTGTGACTACCCCCCCAACCCCCGTCCAGTTTGCCTGAGGCTGCTCAGCAATCCCTCAGGCCGGCCTAGGCTGCCCCAGGGGCCTCACCCACCTGGCCCAGGGTTCTGGGGAACTGGGCTGCAAATGACCTTGGTATCCAGCTGTGCCAACAGGCTGATGTCTGCTCTGGGGCCGGTCTGGGTGGCCCCCAGCTTGTCAGATAACCAAAAACAACACGCTGAGGGGACATGGAGGTCTTCGGGGCTGCTGGCTTTGGGTTCAACCCCCAGATGACTCCTCCCTAGGCCCCTGCTGGTCCCCTCCACCAGCCAGCCAACAGAGCAGCCTGGACACCAGGCCACAACTTCCCGGAAGAGATGCCCCGTGGCTGCTATAACAAAAGATCACAAACCGGGGACTTAAAAAAACACATTTCTTCTCTTACAGTTCTGAAAGCCAGAAGCCTGAAATCAGTCTCACTGGGCTGAAGTCACAGCGTTGGCAAGGCTGGGTCCCTCTGGATGCTCCAAGAGCGAATCTGTTCCTTGCCCCCCCCCCCCCAGCTTCTGGTGGCCACAGGCATCCATCCCTTGGCTTGTGGCCACGTTGCTGCAATCTCTGCCTCAGTGGTCCCGTCACCTCTTCCTCTTCTGTGTCTAAGCTCCCTCTGCCCCATATGCTTATAAAGTCACTCAAAGATAATTTCCCCATGTTAAGATCCTTAATCGAATCACATCTGCCAAGACTCTTTCCATATAGGGCAACGTTAATAGGCTCTAGGGATTAAGATCTGGGTATCTTTGGGGGCAATTACTCAGCCTCCTGCCCTCCCCTCTGTGTTGGGACCCCTGGTCCTAGAGCTGGGGGTTCCCTCAGCACAGCGGGCATTAAAGGTTGGGCTAGGAGGAGGCAGCTCCCTAGGACACACCCACCCTCCAGTTGGGGGTGACCAAGGTCTCCACCCCACATGCTGCCTGAGAGGCCCCCCGAAGCAAGGTGAACCACAGCTGCAGCTCCAGGCGGAGTAGCTTCCTGGTGAGGGGCCGAGACACATTGGCTCCACTTGATGCAAAGCTTTGAAGAATCGCCCTCACTCTCCCAGTCCCATGGGGCGGCTGTTAGAGAAGCAGACTCCCGGGTCCAGGAATCTGGGTCTCTCACAAGCTCCCAGGGGACTCAGATGCTGATGAAGTCAGAGGACTGTTGGGGTGTAGTTCACCTCTACTGACAAGCGAAGGGTTCCCCTGAAGATCATTGTCCTGGGGGTTGCTTGTGTTCAGAGAGATTTCTTTCTCACCTCTGCAGGTCAGGAACTTGGGGGTCCTGTGAGCTTGGGGGTGGGGGCAGGAGGGTGAGTCTAACAGAACCTCCCCAGGACCAGGTGAGCAGCAGTGTCCACACTTTGACAGGTAAGCCTGGAAAGAGAAGCATCTGTGAGAGCAGAGCCCCTGGAGCTCACCAGAGATAAGGTAGAAAGGCCTTCACAGCACCCCCCAAAGACAGGGTCTGACCGCTGTCAAGGTGACTTCTCCCATCCCCGGCAACCCTGTTGCTGGAAAGTGGTCTTCTGAAAAGAAGGTGCATTGACCACGTTATGGCCTCGGGGGCCACCCCAAAGGATACTCAACCTTCCTTTCGGATTGGTTGCTTAGCAAGCCCAGATGCTTCCCATGGTCCCACAAATATCACTGAAGGGCCCACCCCAGGCCACACACTTGGGACACGTTTGTGAACAAAGTAGAGAGCTCTACGGCCCCTGGAGCTAGGCTTCTAGGGGGTGGGTGTTTAGGATTGAGCTCCTCTGTGTCTTCACCGGAGCCGCAGGGATGAAAGCCCACCTCTCGAGCAGGACAAAGCAAGGGCAGAGGACCGGGAGGGATACCACTCATTAACTTTTGTTCCTACCTGTCCTCCCTTCGCCAGGGTGGAGTCTGCTCCCATGTGCTCGGGGGCTTGTCTGGAGCACTCTGAGCCCTAACATGAGACCATCCTCCCCACCATGACCCCATCCCCAGCTGGTCCCAAGACAGCTTTCTGTCCATGAGAGAGGAATGTCTCAGAACAGGTGTCCAGAAATCCATGTGGCTTTACCACTGACTCCTGCAAGGGGCCAGCTAGGTGGCTATCCACTGCTTCTATGGGCACAGCCCCCGCCCTTCCCTTACTGCCCACCTCTCGTCCCCAGTGCCCATACTGGCTTCTGTCCCTGGGAGGGGAGGAGTAAGTGGAAGGAGCCTTCCCAATAGGGCACATGCCTTGAAGCCCAAGGAGAATTTACTAGCTCAGGGTGTGGCGTTCCTAGACCCCCAGCCCCAGGAGACACCACTCAGGGCATCTCCTTTCTTTTTTTTTTTAAAGATTTTATTTATTTATTTGACGGAGAGAGACACAGCGAGAGAGGAAACACAAGCAGGGGGAGTGGGAGAAGCAGGCTCCACGCAGAGCAGGGAGCCCGATGTGGGACTCGATCCCAGGACCCTGGGATCATGACCTGAGCCGAAGGCAGACGCTTAACCGACTGAGCCACCCAGGCGCCCCAGGGCATCTCCTTTCTTCCACGACACCCCAGCACCAAGTTTGTGCTATTCTCTTTCATTTGAGGAAATTCTCCTATACACACTGCTTCCTTCTGCCACAAGATCTGCATGCCTGCCGACCGCCCGCCGCGCACCAGGCGCCGTTCTAGGCACCGCTGGTACAGCTGTCCGCAACCCGGACCAAAGCTCTGCCCCGGCGGGCTTGTATCCTAGTGCGCGGAGGGGGAGACGGGACGCACACAGGCATGGGAGCCAGGCGGCGGAGCGAGGTGTGGAGAAACAGAAGGCCGGCTCCGTGGACCGTGAGCACCAGTTGCAGCACAGGTCCCATTGAGAAGGGGACACTTGAGCAGAGACCTAGGGAGAGCAAGAGAGGGAGCCATTCTGTCTGGGGAAGAGCCTTCTATGCAGAAGGAAGGCCAAGGGCAAGACCTAGAAGGGGGTCTGTTCTTAGCTATGCCCTTGAGTGACCCCAACCAGCCACAGATTTAGGCCTTTGACACCTGCTGTTTCAATCACAGTAGCCAGCCCTGGTCAGAGGGATCTGGAAGCATGCGTGCAGGCGGAGGGGACGAGGAAGGGGGTGTGGCGGGACTTTGACTGGAGCCAGGTCAAATGGGAGCTCCTTTTACCCAGAGCATAGAGACCTGGCTTTGCCTCTGGTCCTGGAACGGAGGCTGCCACGTCTCCAACCAGGGGAGAAGCTGGTCTGGGTGAATGAAGGCAACACACACTCAGAAGGTGACGGGGAGGAGGAGAGAGAGGGCAGTTGGCGTTCCTGTCATTGGCTTCTCCTTAAACCTCCTCTGCTCTGTCCTTCCTAATTTGAGTTGGCTTCTGTATTTACATTTTTTTATTCTCCGTGTATTACGAGGTTTTGGCATCTTCGGGGGGAAAAAATCTTCCTGGCTGGGGAGACTGACCCTCCTGGGGCTAGCCAATTCATGGAGATGGCAAAGGGCCCAGCCAGAGCATGCCTTTGTTATGCAAACTGCAAACTAACTGTTCCAGAGCCTGTAGCTTCTCGACCTGGCCCACAAAGCCCAGGAGGCAAGGTTCATCTGCCTTAATCATCCCAGGCCAGGTGACCCACAACCAGGGACCACCCCTCTAGCTTAGAACCAAACCAGCCCATTCTAAACTGTTCACCATTTCCTGAGGACACCCCAAGAAAAGGCTCTGGCCCAGACCTTCCCCCAACTCTTGTCCTCTGCCTTCTGACCACACTGGTATCTTTTCCATGTGTCCTGCCTCCTGTCCCTAGAACCAGTGAGTATAATAAACTTTATTTTCCCGAGCCTCTCCTGGGACTCCTCTGTGGCTACCCCTGACCGACCATCACGTAAAAAAAATCCGTGAGACATCTTTCTCTCACTTCCCACCGGAAGTCCTTCCCTGACTCCCCGACATGTGAAACTCTTCCTTATTCTTTTAGATCCAGTTTCAGTGTCACCTTCTCTAAGAAGCCTCCTTCAAGCAGCCTCCGAGAAGGCTCCCTCTTTCCCCTGGGGTCCTGCAATCCACAGCTCAGTTGTCAAACGTCAGGCTTTGGGGGCAGAGATGCTCAACATTTGGTGTCACCCAGAGCCCAGAGCAACACGCCAGAGCACCAAGCAAGTCCAAGTTAGAGGAGATGCATCTGGGAGGGAGCTGGTACAGCCCTTTAGAGAAGAGTCTGGCAAAATGTGGCAAGAAGTTCCAAAAGGGTACACCATTGTCCTAATACTTTCATTTCTAGGAATCTGGCCTTTGGAAGTAATCTTTAAAAATAAAAAAAATTTCTGCCTAGAAGTGCTCATCACAGTGCTATTTGTTTTAAATTTATTGTTGGTCATCAAAGGTATGCATGCATTCAGAGTAGAGACGTAAGAAACTATACAAGAATTATATCAAGAATAGCAATCCTTCCATGTCCTGGTCAAATTTTCTAGTTGATTTTGTAGGCATTAATGTTCATATCTTTAAATAGGATATTTATATTGCTACTTCTGGACTGTTTCATTTTAAGTTCTTTATTGCATTTCCACAGTGCAAGATGAAAATTTAGCTCACGTCCCTTCTTTCTCTCTCCCTAGCCCCCATACCCACTTATAATCCCTCATCTTCCCCATATATGCAGCTTTATTGTCATTCTGGCTAGATTGCTCTTCAGGAGTTATATCATTATGTCTATGTAAATGGTATTCACAGATGAACATGTGGTGCCATAATTACTTTTCCTTTTCTAGAACAGCCTTTTGTTTGCACTAGCGGTAATGACTGCCATCTATTTCTCTACATACTCATCACTCATTTCATCCCTAAGCTTTTTTTCCACTTAGGTAAATCTCCTTTTGACTGTGTAAAAAACATATTAAATGTGTTTGCATCCTGAACTTCTTGAGAGCTCTCTCCTGGAGCCTCCAGGCCCGCTCCAGTCTGGACAGGTGGCCCTGTACCTGGCAAGTGGCTTTGACCATCATCCTGGGTCCACCTCTGCTCACTCCTGGGCTGGAGCATCGTCTTAGATCTTATGTTGTTCTCTTTCCTGATCGTTTCCCTTGTGCTATCAGCACATTCTATAACAGCTTCTAGAAACCAGAAGCATGGGAGGACTTGCATGCCTGAAATGTCTTTAATTTTCTCTTACAAATGATTGATAACTTTGTTGGATATAGATATCTAATTTGGGGATAGATTTTCCCCCATTACTGTGATGGTGTCTGCTTCCTTCCCAGAGTCATTATCAAGACAACTGAAGCCATTCTAATTGATTGTCTTTTTTTTTTTTTTTTAACAGAATCTGTTTTTTTCTTTCTTCTTGTCTGGGATCTTATAAAATATGTGCTCTTATTCAGTATGCTAAAATTTCATTGTGATGTATTTTGGTGTTGGTGTATTTTCATAAATTATGCAGAGTACCTGATGAGGGAGGTGTGTTATTTTTCTGGAGACTCGGGTTTCTGGGAAATTTATTCAATTATTTCTTTGGTCTCTCTTTCTCCTTTGTTTTCTCTTTCTGAAATTCCTGTTATTCAAACGTTAGACTTCTTGGGCTGGATTATGTATTTAAATTTTTTCCTTGTATTTTCCATCCCTTTGTTGAACTTTATATTTCTGGGATCAAATTTTTCTTTTCTTTCTTTTTTTTTTTAAGATTTTATTTATTTATACGTCAGAGAGAAAGAAAACAAGCAGGGGGAGTGGCAGGCAGAGGGAGAAGCAGGCTCCATGATGAGCAAGGAGCCCAATGTGGGACTCGATCCCAGGACCCTGGGATCATGACCTGAGCTGCAGGCAGACGCTTCACCGACTGAGCCACCCAGGCGTCCCAAATTTTTATTTTCTAAAAGCAAGGGTTTTTTTCCTCTGAGAAATGGTTTCCCACCTTTTTAAAATACAAAATTCTGTTCTTGGATCATGGATGAGGATATTAATAATGGTTCCTTTTTTAAAGTTTTTCTTTCCATGCATGGTTTCTGCCTCCTTCAAGTTACTTATTTGCTTGTTAGTTTTGGTATCCTGACTTAGTATAGGAAAATTTACTCACATGTGTGGTGGTCCCTGAGTTTCCAATCACATTTAAAATGGGAAAAGTATAATGGAGGATTATTAGTTCCAGGCATGACAAAAAGCAGGTATTGGATTTATCTTCCTCCCCTAGACAACTATCACATTGTAGAAGAGATATGAAGTGACCTTCTAACACAGGAAAACATGGTAGGCTCTACATCCATCCCAACCTTCTGTCTGGAAGCAGCTTCCAAACCACAAACCGTTGCTGAAACAGGGGCCACTGTTTTATTGGGTGGATAAATGGGAATTTGGGTTTAGAGCTGCTCCCCTAGCTAGAATCTGTGGGGGCAGAATAACAGAGAGGAGGGAGGTGGGCAGAGAAGGACACATAGAAATTTGCATAGTGGTCCCTTTGAGTCTTCAGCCAAAGACTGAGCTGGCATCCTGAGAGTACGACTCTGTGAGGCCACTTGGAGAACAATAATTAGGAAACTGAGCTGTATTGAGATTCCTGAGGTCTACAGTATTGGAAGGATTTGCAATTCCAAACAGCCAAAAGAAAAGGAACTGGATGGGACACCACAAAGATAAACAAAACACAATACTTTTTAAAGGAAAACAACATAATCTAGTCCCACAATAATGTAGCATAACAATGTCCAGCATATTATCAAAATTTACTAGGCATAAGAAGCCCATAAAAAGAGGGAGGAAAAGTCAACAGAAGCCAACTCAAATATGACAAAGACGCTGGGATTGGCAAACAAAGTAATCACAAAAAATTCAAGGAAAAGATGCGGTCCCACTACAGAAATGAAAATATGAAAAAGGGCAAAAGATTAAAATTCTAGAACTAAAAAATGAAATACCTGAAGTTAAAAATTCACAGAATGGGTTCAATAGGAAAACGAACAGTAGAGAAGAAAGGATTAGTAAACTTGAAGTAAACTTGAAGGAAGGTTAATAAAAACTACCCAAACTTCTGTACACAGAGAAAAACAAAAGAGTAGAGCTTCAGTGACCTGAAGCTAGCATTCTTAAGATGTACGTAAGTAGGGTTTTAGAAGGAGAGTTGTATTGGGGCAAAGTATTTGAAGGAATAATGGCCAAATTTTTTCTAATTTTTTCCCCAGTTTTATTGAGCTATAATACACATATAACATTGTATTAGCTTTTTAGGTGTACTACGTGATGATCTGGTATATGTATATATTGCAGAATGGTCACCACAAAAGTCTAGTTAATATCTGTCACCCTACATACTTATAGCTTTCTTCTCATCAAGAGAACTTTTAAGATTTACTCTTAGTAACTTCCAAATGTAAGATACAGTATTGTTAACTTTAGTCACCATGCTGTACATTACATCCCCAGGACTTATTTCTCTTATAACTGGAAGTTTGTATCTTTTGACCATCTTCACCCATTTTGCCCACCCTCCACTTCTGCAATGATCAACCTGTTCTCGGTATCTCTAGGTTTGGGCTTTTTAATATTCCAAATATAAGTGACATCATACAGTTAATCTTCATGTTTTTTTAAAAAACCGTTTAAAAAAAACTCATTTTTTTTACTTCTGTATATCCAAAGACCATATATTTAAAGCACATAGTTGGATCTTGCTTTATTCAGTTTGACAAGCCCTGCATTTCATTCGAGTGTTTAGTTCATTTACATTCACTGATATAGTGTATACATTGTATATATTGTAAATCATCTTTCTATTCACTTTCCATTTGTCCAATGTATTCTTTGTTTCTTTTTTCTTCCTTTCCTGCCTTCTTTTGGACTAGTAGTGTAAATTTTTTTAGAAGTTCCATTTTATCTCTTTTATTAGATTTTTAGCTGCGCCTCTTTATTTTAAACTTTTGATTGTTGTTCTAAAGATTACAATAGTCATCTTCAACTTATTACAGGCCACCTTGAATTACTGTTACACTTTTTCATATATAATTTAAGAAACTTAAAATAGTATACTTTTACTCTCTTCTATACTTTATATTATTGTTATTACATTTGAAAAAAACCTCACATATGTTGTAAACTCCACATTATATTGTTTTTGTTACTTGTTTGAAACAGTCAATTGTCTTAAAAAAATAAAGAACCTAGGAAGGAACTAGAGTGGCTAGACAAAGTAAATTTCGGGACAAGGACTATTACCAGAGATGGAGACATTTCATAATGATAAATCTTCAATTCATCAGGAAGATATAATATTTATAAATGTGTATACACTTAATAAGAGAGCTTTCAACATTTAGGAAGCAAAAACTGACAGATCTAATGGAGAATTAGACAAATCCACAATTATAGTTAGGAATTTTTACTCTCTCCCTCAGTAATTGATATAAACCAAAGTAGACAAAAAAAATCAATAAGAAACGAATGCTTTTAACATTACTATCAACCAACTTAATCTGATATTTATAGAACACTATACTAAACAATCTTGGAATATAAACTCTTTTCAAGTGTACATGTAACATTCATCAAAGTAGACCACTTGTTGGTCAATAAAACATATCTTACCAAATGCAAAATGATTGAAATCATACAGTACATGTTCTCTGGCCATAGTGGAACTAAATTAGAACTCAAAAACAAAAAACAATCTGGAAAATTCTTAAATATTTTAAATTGATCAGAACACTTCCAAATAATGAATGGGTCAAAGAAAGAATGTTGTGGTAAATCAGAAGGTATTTAAACGGAATGCTAGCAAAACAAAACAAAACAAAACAAAAATATTAATATCTGTGGAATGCAGCTACAACAGAGCTTAGAAGGAAATTTGTAGCATTTGTAGGGGTTCAAGGCAGACCCCCTCCCTCCCAAATGTGCCACTTTGACATGTGGATTATTTTGAGTTGAGGGCGCTTGAGACCCTGCAACCTCAAGAGAAACTTTTATCCTCCTTTAATCACACAGAAGAATCTAAATTGGGGGTCTTTCCCAGAATAAGAGTTATTGACAAAGGTAAATTTTATCTGAGTGACCCATCTGTATGGTAGGGCAAACATCTAATTACCAAAAACCTGCTCTTCTTATCGTCCTGTGAAGTACATTCCTTTCCATCTAAGTCCCAGATCCCTATCCCCTTTTCCTTAGTTCAGAATGACATATATACCTCATTTTGCCTGTCTTTGGAATTTCTATGTCTACGTGGATTCCCTGTGTGTATGCCTATTAAATTTGGTTTTCTCCTGTTTGTCTGACTCATACCAATTTATTTCTTAGTCCAGCTGGAAGATCTTTAAGGGGACAGGAATTCTTGCTCCCGGACACTTAAAATAGGCTACACGCCCAGCATGGAGCCCAATGCAGGCCTTGAACTCATGATCCTGAGATCAAGACCTGAGCTGAGGTCAAGAGTTGGACGCCCAACAGACTGAGCTATCCACGCATCCCTCTCCCCAACACTTTAAATTATTATATTGTACAAGAGTGAAAGCTTAAAATCAATTTTGTAAGTTTTTGTTCGCAAAAGTTAGGGGGAAAAAAAGAGCAATAATTTAGAAGGAAAAGGAGCTCATCACTGGCCCAGAAGCCAATAAAACAGCAAATATATAAACAATAGAGGAAATCAACAGATCAGCCTATGACAGAGGAGGGGTCCCAATGGCCAAATGTGGCCACATGTGGGAACATTTGAGAAACAAACAATGGGTTATAACCCACATGGTCAAATAAATATCCAGGAATCTGATATAAGTATTTAAATATTTAAATATATAATTAAATGGGGGAAGCTCTTTCTTATAGCAGTGTTCTAATTCATAAATGTAGAAGGAATGATGGAGATAGAAAATCACTACTTGGCAAGCACTGCTCTAAAAATTGTTGCAGGAAAGGAACCATTAATGGTTGCTAAAAATTAGTAATCTAGAAGTCTCCCCCAACAGGATGCCCATTAATTACAAAGATGAAAATAGTTACTTTATAGTGGAGAAAATTGGCAGACACCACCTGAACCAAGTGACCAAGGTTGACATCAGCAGTGATGATACAGGTCAACAGCATGTACCTCTTGGTAGGATGCACTGGGAAGGACACGGCAACTGCTAGTCCATGTAGCTTCTTGTCCACCCCACACTCCCACAGAAGTATTTGTGGTTGCCAGAGATGACATCAAAGTGCCTTTGTGTATCAGTCAGGATCTGATCAGAGAAGCAGAACTTGCAGGCGATTACAGGGATTTATTGGAGGAGTTGGACCTTATGCAATGTGGGAGCTGGTTAAAGAAGCTATGTGAACTTTTGCTTCTGTGCCTGCTGCCGGAGCCTGAAGTCAGCAGAGCAGGCAATCAGAAGACAATGTTTGGGTGTGAAGAGGGGGAAACAAAGACAAGCTGGGACTTGTAGGCTTGAACTGGAGCCTATGAGAACAGACTGGAACCCATGTTGAACTATCAGTCTTCAAGCCTCCAGCTTTGACAATGAAAGTGACCTCCTGGAGAAGCAGGTGAGCTGAACAGGTACCTGGCCCAGGAGCCTGAGAAGCCAAAGGAGGATCTGGCAGCAGCGGCTGCCTACACCAACCAAGTGGGCCAGCGGGGAAGTGTGCTGTGTGGGCCCCAACGGAGCATTGCATTAAAGAATATGTTGCCTGCTCCACGTCCACCTCCACAGTCTCCTGTGAAATGTCTCTGTGGCCCATGTGGACCTGGAACTATGCAGGGACAGGAACTCTGGGAAACAGTTCTAGCTCAGCTAACCTGACACAATGCAAATCCACCACACTTCAACACAGAAAAGCCACTGCCTTGATTTCCCTCCAGGCACTCGGGGGTCCTGGTCTTCATGCCAATTCACAGCTCTCTGGGTCCAGGCACAGTCACACAGACTGGGGGATTCACAGTAAAGAAGGCCCATCACCAATTCCCCATGCACTGCATTCCACTTGTATCTTGACTTCATATCTTCCAAGGAAACACTCTAAGGAAGGCAACCCCAGGTCATTTTTCCAGTCAGGCTTACTTCTGTGAAGAAAGGGTCCAGATCTGCTGTTAACCTTTTCTCATGAACATGTTCCCTCTTTTTGTGTCCTCTGGAAGAGTTAGTGAGATGGTTGCAATGTCTTCCTTAAATGTTTGGGACATCTCATCAGCAAAGCCATCTAGGCTTTCAGTGTTTTTGTAGGAAGGTCTTAAGTTATGCGTTAAATTGCTTTAATATTTAAATTCTTCAGATTTTCTGTCTTCCTCATTCTATTTTGCTAGGTTGCTTTTTTTTCCCCCCAGCAATCTATCTATTATGTCTATATTTTCCAATTTATTGTCATAAATTTTATATAACATCTGATGATATTTTTAATGTCTAAGGAATATGAGATCCTGTCATTTGTGACAATGTGGACGAATTGGAGGAAATTATGCTAAGTGAAATAAGTCAGATACAGAGAGAAAAATACTGCATGAACTCGCTGATATGTGGAATCTAAAAAAATCGAAAACATAGAGGAAGAGAGTCGGATGGTGGTTATCAGGGACAAGGAAGTGGGGGGAAATGGGGAGATATTAGTTAAAAGGTACCAAATTACAGTTACATATGATGAATGAGTCTAGAGAGCTAATGTACTGCATGGTGTTTATAGTTAACACTGGAAAATTGCTCAAAGTAGATATCAGGTACTCTCACCACACACACAAAATGGTAGCCATGTGAGGAGAGGTTAATGAGCTTGACTGTAGTAATCATTTCACTATGTGTATGTACATCAAAATGTTGTATTGTTTACCTTAAGCACACACAATTTTTATTTCAAAAAAAGAATACACAGTGACATTTTCGTTTTCATTACAGGTTATTTGTGTCTCCTTCCTTTTTCCCCCTTAATATCATTGGGGGTTTATCAATGTCATAATCTCCAAATAGCTATATTTTGAGTTTCCAAATTCTCACTATGTGTATGTTTCTTTTACATTCACGCATTTCTTGTTCCTATCAGTATAATTTCCTGCCTTCTATTTTATTTGAGTTTAATTTGCTATGTTTTGCAGTTTTAAAGTCATACTTATTTTAATTTTAGTGGGATGTCCATATGGAGCAGAGGTCTATTGTATAAATTCAATCTACCGTCTTTAACTAAAAAACCAGAATTATTTATATATAAAAGTAGGAAATACATAATTACTCAGTCTTAGGCCTAACTCAAGCTCACAAATATGTTCTCCTATGTTTTCATCTAGAAGTTTTATAGTTTGCATTTTACATTTAGGTCTCTGATCTATTTTTTTGTTAATTTATGTATAAGGTGTGAGGTATATGTTGGGGTTTTTGCCTTTCCATATATATGTCCAATTTTTCCAGCAACATTTGTTAAAGGAATTATCCACTTTTCACTGAATTACCTTCACGCATTTATCAAAAATTAGTTCTCCATATATGTGAGTCTAACTTCTCAACTATTCTGTTCCACTGATCTATTTCTCTATTATGTGAACATCATACAATTTTGATCAGATAGCTTTATAAAAAGTATTAAAATCAGGTAGCATTAGTCTTCTAATTTTGTTTATTTTTTTCAATGTTATGTTGGCTATTTTAGATGCTTTTTAATTTTTATGTAAATTTTAGAAACAGCTTATCAACTTCTGCAAAAAGGCCTGCTAGATTTTAATTGGGATTGCATTGAATCTATAGTTTAATTTGAGGAGAATTATTATATTAATTTGAAATAATTCATTGCTAATATACAGGAATAAAATTGACTTTTGTACTTTTATCTTGTATCCTGAAAACTTATTAAATTCATTTATTAGTTCCAGTAGCATTTTGTAGATTCCACTAGATTTTTACATAGACCATCAAGTGGACTAAGAATCAAGAGTATTCCTTCCTTTCCAGTCTGGCTTGATTTCATTTTTTTTTTTTTTCTTGCCTTATTGAACTTGCTGGAAGCTCCATAAAAAGAAACTGAAATTTAAAAACTAACACTTTTAATGGCAACAAAAAAATGAAATTTGAATAAATAAAACAAAAGATGCATAATATCTGTACAAAGAAAACAATAATACATTGCTGAGAGAAATTTCTGAAGACCTAAATAAACGGAAACATATACCTTGTTCGTGCATTGGAAGAGTCGGTATTGTTAAGATGTCAATTTTCCCCAAGATGATCTATTCATTCAGGGTCCCTTAGTCTTGC
Source organism: Mirounga leonina (assembly GCF_011800145.1). Lineage (NCBI taxonomy): Eukaryota > Metazoa > Chordata > Mammalia > Carnivora > Phocidae > Mirounga > Mirounga leonina. The sequence goes on from NW_023270624.1 coordinate 384,643, forward strand.
CAGGTATTCCCCCAACCAGAGGGAAAGGCTCCTTACCCAGGAGCTCCCCTATCAGCTGGTCCAGCAACACTCTACCCAGTCTTCAACCTAACAAGTTCATCTCCCTGCTAGCCCATGAAAATACTCAAACAAGCCAATCACATCCTTCTGTAGGAAGCAAAGGTCACTCCACCCTCTTGTCACTACAAACCCTGCCTCCCACAGCCCCTGCAGGTTCACTCCACTCCTGAGTGCAATCTCCATGTGGCCCTGCATGGCATATGGTGTCCTCTTCCCCTGGGCTATGAGTATATGTGACTAATAAATGGCTAGCTCATCTGTCCAGTGTCAGTGTTGCATGTTCAGCCATCTCATACCATCCCTCCCTCAACAAAAGGTGAGTAAGAGGCAATCAGAACAAACGGCTAAAGTGAAAAAGACTGACCATACCAAGTGTTGGCAGATATGGGAAGACCCTGGAACTCTCAAAACTATTGGTAGAAATCTAAAACGGTACCATAATTTTGGAAAACAGTTTGGCAGTTTCTTAAGAAGTAAAATATGGGTGATATCACTGAAAATGATGGAGTGGGAAATTCTAGGGGGCTTATCCTTCTCTAAAAACTGAAAAACCTTGGCAAAAGTTGCCAGAAGCAAACTTATCAGAACTCTAGAAAACAGTCAAGGATTTATAGGAAGCAAGAGCTTAACCAAAAGAAAGGCCACTGAAATGTGATAGGAGGGCTTTGTAGCTGCCAACTTACCCTTTTCCCAGTCCACATTCCCAGTGGGGTACTTGGGAGCAGAGTGGACTTTGTTCCCAAGAACTTGTGTTAGTTTTGTCCTGTCTGAGGTTTCCTGAAGGATCGATGCAAGGGGCTTGCCTTTGTTTTGCCAACTTGGAACCTTCTCAGGATGGAGATGTGGCTATACAGAGGATATTGCTCAAAGAATAAGCACCTGTCACCTGGGGTTGGTGGGGGGTGGGGTGGGGGTGGTTGGATAACAATTGAAGCAAAAAGTAAACAAACCAGAAGCCTGGGAAGAAAAGCTAGGGGTTGAGATACACTGGGGACTAAAGGCTTTGAAAAGCTCCCACGTGTAATGAGGGATCTAGAAAGCCTTGTGCATGCCAGGGAAGGACATGTGCTCAGAAGAGGCCTGAGAAGACCCTAAGCTTTTACCACTTGCTGACCTGTAGGTTTCAGAAAAGCAGTGAGTGAAGTCTCAGGCAGAGTTGAAAATGGCCTGGTTAAGCACCGAAGGTATGTCCCAGCACAGAGATAACCCGCAAAGACCTAAAAGGTATTTTGTTCCTTTTTTCTTGTTTTTTTTTTCTCTCTCTTGGCTCATGGTATCTCAAGAAATCCCTATCAAGGTTTCCCTGATGACTAAACTAAAGGAAGAGAGACATTGGGGCCACATATCCCAAAGCATAGTCTTCATGGAAGTCATTTTTAAAAGTCACTACACAAGTAACTGCAACTCACAGCAAGCAATAATACACCCCGAGGAGATGTCAGAATCCGATTTCCAGGTTACGACAGCATAATATTTAAAATGCCCGGTGTTTAACAACAACAAAGTATTAGGCATGCAATGAAACAAAAAGGTATGGCCTATTCACAGAAAAGAAAAATTAACAGAAAGTGTGACATGGGAATTACTAGACAAAGACTTTAACTTAACACTCTTTACCACACTCAAAGGAAAAAAAACAAACCATGGACAGAGGATGAAAAGAAACCAGAAAAAGGATGTCTCAACAGAGAGAGAAATCAATCAGGAAATAGAAAATGTAAAGAGGAGCCAAACGAAACATTTGAAGAAGGCTATAGACTTGTGTTTGTGTCCCCCCCCCCCGCAAATTCGTATGTTGAAATCAAATCCCCAGTGTGGTAATATTTGGAGGTGGGCCTTGGAGGAAACTATTTGGAGGAGGAGGGCCTTCATGAATGGGATTAGTGTCTTTGTAAAAGAGACCCCAGGGAGTCTGTTTGCTCCTTCCACCATGAGAGATTATAGTGAAAAATGGCAGCCCATGAACCAGAAAGTGGGCTCTCCCCAGACAGCAAATCTGCCAACACCTTGATCTTGGCCTTTCAGCCTCGGGACGCTGAGAAATAAATTTCTGTTGTTTATAAGCCATCTGGCCTGTGGTATTCTGTTACAGCTGCCCTAATGGACTAAGAAATGAGAAGTCCAATACCTAAAATGAAAAATTCACTAGCAGGGACCAACTCAAATTTGAACTGGCAGAAGGATAATCAGAGAACTTAAAAATAGGTCAAATTAAATTATCCAGTCTCATGAGTACAAAGAAAAAGGAATGAAGAAAAATTAACAGAGCCTGAGAAACCCATGGGACACCACTGAGTGTGCCAACACATGCATCACAGAATCCCAGAAAAAGAGAGAAAGGAACAAAAACAATATTTGAAGAAATAATGGTCAGAAACTTAACAAATTTGATAAAATACATGAAAGTTCACATCCAAGAAGCTCAGCAAGTTCCAAGTGGGATAAACTCAGAGACCTACACTGACACACATTATAATTAACCTGTTGAAAGATAAAGACAGAATCTTGAAAGCATTGTGACAACATAGGTGAACCTGGAGGACATTATGCTGAGTGAACAAGTCAGACACAGAAAGAGAAATACTATCTGATCTCACTCGCATGTGGAATCTAAAATAGTTGAATTCATAGAAGCAGTGAGTAAAATGGGAGTTACCAGGAGCTGGGTGGAGGGGGAAATGGAGAGATGTCAAGGAGTACTAGGTTTTAGTTATGCAAGATGCACAAGTATTGGAGATCTAAGGCACAGCGATGTGACTATAGTTAACAACACTAGATTGAATACTTGAAATTTGCTAAGACGGTAGATATTAAGTGTTCTCACCGCCCCCACACACAAACATACACAAAGTGGTAGCTATCTGAAGAGGTGGATATGTTAATTAGCTTCAATGTGGTGATTATTTTGCAACATATATCAAAGAATCAAATTGTACTTAAATTTATTATCTTAAATATAGAAAAGTCTTAATTGTCAAATATACCTCAACTTAAAAATTAATTAACTAAACTTTTAAAAGAGAGTAAAAAGACAACTGGCAGAATGGGAGAAAGTATTTACAAATCATATATCTGGTAAGGGTCTACTATCCAGCATATATAAAGAGTTCTCACAACTCACCAACAAAAAAGACAATCCAGTAATAAAATGGATGAAGGACTTGGATAGACATTTCTCCAAAGAAGATATACAAATGTCCAACAAACATATGAAAATATACCCACCTTCACTCATTATCAGGGAAATGCAAATCAAAATCATGGTGAGATACCACTTCACACCCCCCAGGATTGCAATAACAACAATGAGGCTGTGGAGTTGGAACCCTTGTGGATTGCTGGTAGGACTATAAAGTAATACAGTCACTGTGGAAAAGTTTGGTGGTTCCTTAGTAAGTTAAACACAGAATTATGAGATGACCCAGCTATTCCACTCCTAGGTAGATACCTAAAATAATTGAAAACAGGTACTCAAATAAATATTTGTACATGAATTTTTATAGCAGCATTATTCATAAGAGCCCAAATGTGTCAACAATCCAAATTTCCATCAATACATGAATGGATAAACAAAAGGTGGTATATGAATACAGTTGGCCCTTGAACAACACGGATTTGAACTGCATGGGTCCATTCATACACAGTACAGTTCTGTAAATACATTTTCTCTTTCTTATGATTTTCTTAATAACATTTTTTTCTTTCTTACTTTACTGTGAGAATATAATATATAATACAACTAACATACAAAATATGTGTTAGTCAACTGTTTAATATTATTGGTAAGATTTTTGGTCAACAATAGGCTATTAGTAGTTAAGTTTTGGGGGAATCAAAAGTTATACATGAGTTTTTGACTGCATGGGGAGTTGGGGCCCCTAACCCCTGAGTTGCTCAAAGGTCAACTGTACAATGAATTATTATTTGGCTAAAAAAAAGGAATGACTTGCTGATACATGCTACAACTTGGTTGACTGGGGAAAACATGCCAGACACAAAGCACACATATCATAAGATTCCACTGACATGAAATGTCTGGAATAGGCAGATCTATAGAAACAGATTAGTGGTTGCCAGGGGTTGGGGGCAGGGAGGAACAGGGAATGACTGTTAACGGGTATGGGGTTTTCATTTGAGATGATGAGAAAGTTCTGGAACTAGATAGTGGGGATGGTTGAATAACAATATAAATGTATTTACAGCATACTGAATTGTATGCATTAAAATGATTTAAATGGCAAATTTCATTATGTGTATTTTACCACAAAAAGAAAACAGTAAAATGTATATCTACCATATGATGCAGCCGTTCCAATGGCTTGGGCTCAAGTCATGGCTGAGGCCTTAAAGCCATACTTAAATGGGACATGAGCATCCAGCACCTTGGGGGTGGGGGTTGAAATCAGATCCTGGGGGAAGAATCAAGGAGGTCGGCAATGAGCTCACCTGTGCAAGCCTCTAAATGTCAGCCTTGGTGTCCTGAGAAGTCACAGGGGACACCATAGAAAGAGACAACCTGCTTAGCATGAAGGTTGGCATCTCAACTTTACACCTAAGCCAGTAACCTTAATGAGATTACCAGCCCCTCAGAACCTCAGTGAAATGGGGACAGAATATCTACTGGGGACTATGGTGAAGAAACGGTGATGAGACATTTTATACGATGTCTTGTCCTAAGGTTTTGAGGCAGTGCGATAAATGTGTGTCAAGAACCTAGCACCAGTGAGTTTCCTTCACCCGGTTCCCTCTCCCCTGCACAGGCCCTCCTTCCTTCCCAGATACTCTGCCTTCATGACCTCACCCCTTCTCCACCCGAGATTTCGGGAAAGGGCTTGACAATCTCACCCTAGTGGGAGAAGCCTGTCTGTGTATGAGCACAGAGTCCCAGGACTGGAGAGGGGAGCTCCTGGGAGAAATTGGGGAGGACAGGGCCTTTTCAGGAGCCCTGAAAGTGCCCCTTTGCTCCGTAGAAAGCTGTAGTGCTGAGTTCTCACCCAGGCTCACAATCCATTCCCAAGGAAGTTGTATCAATGGCCAAGACAGCATGGTACCAGCTTGGAAACACCCTTGCCCCCCACTTCCTGGCCGGCCCAGCTGTGCCTTCCCAGAGGGCAGAGCTCACCTCTCCAAGGCCATCTACTGCCCAGGGCCCAGGCACACAGGCCTCTACGTGCGTGTAATCCCAGTGCAGTCCCCAAAGCACTGCCTGGGCCTCTAAGTTGCGACAGCTCTCAGCACTTTGCTTTCCAAGCTCTCAAGCCAAAGTTTGTAAGTCAAAGAGCCAGGCCCTTGCTGTGAGAGGCTCCCCCACCCCTTGCAGATTATTTCATCAGAGTAAATTCCCAGCAGTGAATGATTGGGCTAGAGAAGATGAACAAACACTTTTAAGACTTTTGCTGCTTATTGCCACATTTTCTTCTGGTGCTTGTACACTCTTACTAGCAACAAACAAATATACTGGTTTCACTAGAGTGTTCTTGGCATTGATTCTTCTCCTTAACTTCTCAAAATTTTTGCAAATGCCTTTATTCTTTCATTTTCAGAAGTACGAATTGCTTGTCATAAGATTCTTCTACCATAGACAGAGAGGTCACTGGTAATCAGACATCTTTCACAAAATAACTAAATTTTTGGTCTGCCGTCATCACAGTTTTACTTAAGCAAATCCTATTTTGTCCCTATATACCTCATAAGCACATTTCCCTACATAATCATAATGCCATTATAACACTAAATGACCGAGAAGTCTTTGGTGTTATCAAATGTATAGTCCATAGTCCCATTTCCCCATTGTCTCAAAAATAAGGCCTCTTCTCACTTATCTTGTTCAAATAGAATCCATACAAAGGCCATAGATGATATGTGGACGTTATGTTTCTTAATTCTCTTTCAATCTAGAGTGCCCCCCACCTTGCCTTTCTTGCCATTGACTTGCTGCATGAGCCAGGTCAATCATCCTGTAGAGTGTCCCTCCTCCCCAATTTGTCCAGGCTGCCTTGTGGTGTCCTATAACTGGATCCTCTATCTTCTCTTCCTCCTCTAATCTGGAAGTCAGTTCTAAAGGTGTTTCCTAGGGGTGCCTGGGTGGCTCAGTCGGTTGAGTGTCTGCCTTTGGCTCAGGCCATGACCCGGGGGTCCTGGGATGGAGCCCCGCATCGGGCTCCCTGCTCTGTGGGAAGCCTGCTTCTCCCTCTCCCACTCCCCCTGCTTGTGTTCCCTCTCTTGCTGTCACTCTCTCTGTCAAATAAATAAAATCTTAAAAAAATAAAATAAAATAAAGGTGTTCCCTGGATTCAAGCTCAGTTCTTTGGCAGAAACCTCAGAGGTGGGGCTGGGGGTTTCCAGCAGATCCCATTTGGAGGCACAGGACATCTGGATGCTCCTCTCTTAGTGACTCCAACATTGGTCTCTACAAGGCAAATATCCCATCAACATTTTGGGCATTGACTGATGCCTATTGATTAGCAGTCAGCAAGGATCCACGCCTCAGCTTGGTGCCATGGGGGATGGCCACTCGATCATTCACTGATTAATTCTTTGCATTTGAAGATAAATGTGGAAAGAAATAAAGGAAGCCAGCATTCAGTGAGCACCTACTAATGTGCTGGCACAGTGCTCAGTGCCTAGCTGTACTTGATTGTATTTAATCTTGGCAACATGACGAGGAAGAAAACTGATATGATCATACCAGAAATAACATTCAGTAGCATTTGGGATGCTTCATTTTATTCAATCCTACCCTTGAGGTACACTCTGTTACTATCAAAATTACCAGTAAGGGAATTGAGGCTCAGATGTGGTCTTCATTGGCCCAAGGGCACAGAGCCAGTAAGTGGGAGGGCAGGATGTGAGCCCAGGCTTCTTGCCTTCTGCAAGTCTCCTCCTTGCCTTTCAGGATGGGTCATGAATCACAGCTGGCCTTGGCATTGGCTGCCTTCAAGCAGTGGTAATCGAGGAAATGGTCAGTGTGTAAGCATGCCCACCTAAGGTTTCTAGAATCCTTCTAGAAGGACTCAAACATGACCAACACTGTCTGGCTCAACAAATGTTTATTGGCCACAATGTCTGCTCTTGTGAAACATAGAGGTCAGTCTGTTGGTGGCCATGCCTGTGGGCTGTCCAGTAGAGGTGGCCAGATGAGGTTCACACTGGAGATGGAGATGTGGGATCATTGGCAAGAGATAAAAGCTAAGGCAAGGTGGTGGAGGAGACAGCCATAGAACAGGTGAAGAGTAAGGGGGCAAGTGGTCTTGGAGACACCCCACAAAAATGGAGGATAAATCATCTAACCCAAGGAAGGGAACTGCAAAATCTTACCCAGATCCCAAATATCCATCAATAGGAATGAGACTATACCAGCCAGTCTAGTCATCCTGGGGAAACACATTAAGAGGATGACAGAGGGCCATGCACTGACATATGTTCCACCCAATAAGACAGTCGATGGTGAGAAAATCAAGCTGCAGAACAATAAGGACTGATTATGCTATTCATAACACACACACAAATGCTTTATTTACACTGCAGACAGGTGTGTCTATAAATGCATAGAAAAGATTCACAAGGAGAGTCAGCAAATCCAAACAATGTTCATCTGGGCCTGGGATTCACTGAGGGCCAAATGGTCAAGGAATCCTTGGCTTTACTGAAATAATTTCATTTGTAAAGAAAAATGTATTCACCTATTACTTGAGTATTTAAAATTAACAGTATAAGTGAAAAGCCACTCAGAGACTTTGTGGTGGCGGCTGTTATCCAGCTTGGAGGCTGCCAAGGCTGGGGATGCTCCAGGGAAAGGCAAAATGGACAGCTCCCTGGGGCCCAGCCCCTGGCTACCACCCCAGGCACTGGGGGATGCAGGAGGGGACATGTGCCAAGCTCCTGGCATCCAGCCAGGCCTGCAGCAGGCCCTCCTGCTAGGAGGTGGGGGCTGTTGTCCTGGGCACTCTCCCTGGTTTCCTCCTGAGGGTGGGAGAGGGACCAACAAGGAACCTGGAGGTCAGGACTCTGAGCATGAGAGTGCAGAGAATGGATTCCTGGTCCACCTGTGACACGGAGAGATCTGGAGGTGAGACTGATCTTGGGTGGGGCGCTTTGGTGCATCGGCTGCCATAGACAGTCTATGGTCATCCAGGCGCCCTCTGTGGTCACTCCCCCAAGTCCAGAGCCCCTCCAGGTGGCAGTCAGGGGGTGAGGAGGTGCTAACATCCCCACCTCAGTCAGAACAGACCCAGATCTGGCCAAGGGGACATAGAGGCACTTCCCTCCCAAGTTATGCTCTGGACACTGAGCCCCAGCTTGGAAGCTGTCCCAAGGCTCTGGAGGGCTGGGGACCAAATGGAGCTGCAAAGTTAGAGAGAAGAGCGAGCTGGGGCATTCAGTAGCATCTTGGGGCCCCTGATAGCCTTGACACTGAAATTCCATTTCCATTCCACTGTGGTTTGAGCCTTGGTTTTGGGAGGTGCATCTGTTCCTTACAGTTAAAGCAGCCCATTGCTAAACTGCAGAGAGGGGGGCCAGCCGAACCCCATCAGCAGCCATGTGTTCTAAGATACTTGACAGCTTTTTCATGAAGAGGGAAGGGGGGGTGATATTGGAAAAAGGCCGATTGCCTTGCTTAGGTCCACTGCCCACCACTTTCTGGTTGTGGAATGGTATAGATGTGTTCAGTGGCTGCCCCAACCAGACCTGCCTAAGGTCACTTGGTACTCCTGGGTCTCTTTCCCCACAGTCATTCGATTATTCCAGCTATGAGCAGGGTAGGTCCAAGGTGCTGGGGACTGATGCCTCCAGATGGACGTGGGTGTGGGAATACATCAGCCCCCATGCTCCTCAATGGGATTCCCCAAGATGTGTGCTTCCAAGTTTCTCAGGAGGTCCTATAGGGGACTGAGCCCCAGTGGTAACCTGCTCACTAACACGGTCCTTATGGGCTTGCTTTCCTTCCCATGTCCCTTTCCTCACCATGCTTCCTGGGGACTTGCACCCAGCTAACCTACCATAGCACCCGCATCACTACTTGCACACAAACCCTTGTCTCAGAATCTGTTTCTGGAGAACCCAAACAAGACAGCAACATTTGGCAAGTGACTTCCCCACTCGGTGCCTCAGTATCCCCATCTGTAAAGTGGGCACAATCCTGAGTGCTGGTTCCCCAGCATCAATTCATCCTGCTTCAGGTTGCAGCTGAAGCTGTGGTCACTCCACTTTCGTCTGCCCCATGGTCAGTCTTTTTTTTTTTTTTTTTTAAGATTTATTTATTTATTTGAGAAAGAGAGCATGAGTGGGAGGGGCAGAGGGAGAGGGAGGATCTGAAGTAGACTCCACACTGAGCATGGAGGCCGATGCAGGGCTCTATCTCATGACCCTGAGATCATGACCTGAGCCGAAACCAAGAGTCTGATGCTTAACCAACAGAACCACCCAGGTGCCCCTGCCCCATGCTCAGTCTTAGTGCCACCTTCGTTATGGGGACTCAGGCCTGTCCTGATTGGCAGGAGAAGACCAGGCAAGGCCAACCAGAGCAGCCCTTCTGGACCGTGAATCCTGAGGGTGTAAAGAGAGGACAGATGGCCCAGTGCCCCAACAGAGGCCGCCCATGGTACCACCTCCCAGCTCCTGCTTGAGCTGGCCTGGCTCCTGCTCTTGCCCGGCTTTGGTCCCTATCCATCCTGCTCACTCTGAGGCTGCCCCTTAGCCTTCCCATCACCCCGTCAAGAAAGCCAGGCTCCCATGTATGGAAATTCCAACCCCAGCCCTCCGCATTTTGGAGGGTTTCCAGGAGCATCTTACATGTTTGAGCTGGAGACTGTGTCTCTGAGTAACACTCCCTCCCCATGACTAGTGGTCCTCATGGGCACAATAGGAAGTGGAGTCGTGGCTTTTGCACATCTCACTTGGGTACTATGGAGTTTATGTTTTGCTACTCCTCATGCTTGCTCGTGTCTGGTGCTCCATAGCTGGCAAGGCGTAGAACTCCCTTGTGTCCCACCCTGTACATTATAGAAGCTAAATAAGGGCATACTGAATGGCTAAGTAATTGGCAGAAGGAGTCCAGCATCCAGCTTTGGAAAAGTCTGGCTACAATTACAATTAGAATACAGAACAGTTTCATCATCCCCAAGGAATTCCCTCATGTCACCCCTTTGTAGAAACCCAGTCCCTATACTCAGCTCCTGGCCACCACTGATCTATTCTTTCTTCCCATACTTTTGTTTCTTCCAGAATGTCATGTAAATGAAATCATTAAAGTATGAAACTTCTAGAATCTGACTCTTCATTCAGCATAATGTCTTTGAGAGTCACATCTCAATAAATTTAAAAGGATTTAAGTCATATAAATCATGTTCTGTGACCACAGGAATTAAATTAGAAATCAATGGAAGAAAGATACCTGGGAAATATCCAAATATTTGAGCACTCAACAATGCAATTCTAAATAACCCACAGGTGAAAGAATAAATCAAAAGGAAAAATAGAAAGTATTTTGGACTGAAAGAAAATGAAAACATAGCATCTCAGAGCTTATGGAATGCAAGTAAAGCTGTACTAAAAGAAAACCTTAAACAGGAGAGCAAATTAAACCCAACATGAGCAGAAGAAAGGACATAATAAAAACCAAAGAGGAAATCAATAAAGTGGAAAACCAAAACCAGAAAGAAAAATAGAGAAGACCAATAAAACTGGCATTCTCCCACACTGAAATTTGGGAGAACACAACTTACCAATAACAGAAATGAGAGCGGTGACATCACTACAGATTTCCACAGATATTTGAAAAAATAATAGAAGAATATACTGCAAAACTTTGTTCATGAATTTGAAAACCTTGGTGAAATGCACAGATTTCCTTGAAAGCCACAAACTACTGAGGTTGACTCAAGAAGAAATAGATAAATAGCATTATATTCATTAAAGAAATTGACTTTGTAGTTACAAACATTTCCCCAAAGAAAACTCCTTGCCCAGATGGTTTCACCAGGGAATTCACCCAACATTTAAGGAAGAGATAGTAACGATCTTATACAAGCTCTTCCATAACATGGAAGTGGAGACAATATTTCCCAGCCACTTTCATGAGGCCAGCATTACCCTCGTATGGAAACCAGGCAAAGACATTCTAAGAAAACTACAGACTAAAAATCCTGATAAAAATAGATGAAAAAATTTAAACACAAACTTAGTCAACCAAATTCAACAATATATAAAAAGATTAATACATCATGACCAATAGGGGTTTCTCCCAAGAAGGTAGGGTTGAATTGAACATTCAAAAATCACAATGGTGGGGTGCCTGGATGGCTCAGTTGGTTGAGCAACCCACTCTTGATATCAGCTCAGGTCATGATCTCAGGGTTGTGACACCGAGCCCAAAGTAGGGCTCCGCTCTGGGGATGGAGCCTGCTTAAGATTCTCCCTCCCTCTCCTGCTGTCCCTCCCCCATTCTCTAGAAACAAAAAATCACAATGGACCCCAGTTTAGGTAGTGGGTCAAATAGTGTCCTGCCCCCGATTCAAGTACTCTCAGTACTTCAGGATATGACCTTATTTGGAAATAGTCTTTGTAGATGTCATTAGCTAAGGATATTGGGATAAAATCATTGTAGGTTTAGGATGGGCCCTAAACCCAATGACTGGTATCCTTGTAAGAAGAGGAGGGGAGAGGTCACAAAGACAAACATGAAGAAGGCTATGTGAAGATGAAAGTAGAGAGAGACTGGAGTTATCTGGCCCTTACCCAAGGAACACCTGGGACTACCAGAAGCTGGAAGATGCAGGAAGGATTCTCCCCTAGAGCCTTTAGAGGGCTCATGGCCCTGGTGACACTTTATTTTCAGACTTCTAGCTTGTATAACTGTGCAAGAATAAATTTCTGTGTTTTTAAGTGGTAATTTATTACACAAACCCTAGGAAACTACTAGACCATACTAAGTAACTCAAAACAAAAACAAAAACAAAAACAAACATGTGATCATCTTAATAAATGAAGAAAAAGCATTGACAAGTTCCAACATCCATTCCTGATAAAAACCATCTCAGCAAACTAGGAATAGAGGAGGATCTTCCTCAGTCCAGTGAATGTGGATTAAAAAACCCTCCAGCTAGCAGCACGAATGGTGAAAGACTGAGTGCTTTCCCCTGTGATCAGGAACATGACAAGGATGTTCACTCACACCACTTCCATTCAGAATTGTACTGGAGTTTCTAGCCAGTGCAATCAGGCATGAAAAAGAAAAAAAAAGTCATTCATATTGGGACAGAAGGAGAAAAACTGACTTTATTTATTTCCCCTATGGAGAAAATCTGATGAAATCTATAAAAACAGCTACTAGAACTCATGAGTTTAGCAAGGTTCTAAATTCAAAATAAATATACAAAAATCAAATCTATTTCTATATGCTAGGATTGAAAAATCAAATATTGAAATTAAAAACAAGTATCATTGACAATAGCATTATAAAGATCTGAAAAAAGTTGTAAAAGACCTGTATATTGACACTACAAAACATTCCTGAGAAATTAAAGATTATCTAAATAAAATAATGGAGAGATAGACTTTGTTCACCAGTTGGAAGACTTTATAGCTTTAAGATGTCAGTTCTCCCAAAGTTGGTCTAGAGATTCAGTGCAATCTCAGTCATATTTCTGGGGGGGGGGGGGGGGTTTTTTGGGGAAATTGACAAGATGATTCTAAAATTCACATGGGGGGCGCCTGGGTGGCTCAGTTGGTTTGGCATCTGCCTTCAGTTCAGGTCATGATCCTGGGGTTCTGGAATCGAGCCCCACATCGGACTCTCTGCTCCACGAGGAGTCTGCTGCTGCTTCTCCCTCTGCCTGCTGCTCCCTCTGCTTGTGCTCTCTCTCTGTCAAATAAATAAAATATTAAAAAAATAAAAAATAAAATTCACGTGGAAATGCAAAGGACCTAGAATAATCAAAACAACTTTGGAACAAAGAACAAAGTTGATGGACTACCCCTACTTGATTTCAGGATTTATTCTAAAGCTACAGAAATTAAGACAGTGTGATATTGGTCTAAAGATTCCATCTTTTGGATTATTTGAAACATGTTTAGTATTCCATTTTAATTAATTTATATAATTTATGTATGTATGTCTCTGCATAGACTTTTTCGTGCCCATTCTAGGGATTATGAGAGGAACAATTAATTTTTCAGTCTACTAAGACTCAATATTTTAACTTCCAGTAGAATGCAGACACCTTCACCATCCCCTCTTCCTATGCCCTGTAGTTGTTTTATGTATATCTACATATGTTAGAAACCCCATCATACAATACTATAATTTTTACTTTTTTTGGTAAGATTTTATTTATTTATTTGACAGAGAGAGACACAGCGAGAGAGGGAACACAAGCAGGGGGAGTGGGAGAGGGAGAAGCAGGCTTCCCGCAGAGCAGGGAGCCTGATGTGGGGCTCGATCCCAGGACCCTGGGATCATGACCTGAGCTGAAGGCAGCCGCTTAACGACTGAGCCACACAGGCGCCCCTATAATTTTTACTTTTAACGTCAAACATGTTTTAAAGAACTGAAGAGGAGAATATCTTATTATATTTACTGAGATATTTACCATTTGTTGTTCTTCCTTTATTCCTGATTTTCCAAGTTTCCTTTCCAAGTTTTCCAAGTTTCGTCTTCTGTCTGAAGAAATTTGTCTAGCAATTCCTTTAGTGGGCTGTCAACAAATTATCCTGGTTTCCTTTCCTCTGAGAAGGTCTTTATTTCAACTCATTTCTGAAGGATATTTTTACTGGATCTGAAATTCCATGTTCTTCCAACAGTTTAAAAATATCATTTCATTGCTTTCTGGGTTCTATGGTTTCTGATGTAACATCTGTAGTCATCTGAATTGATATTTCCCTACATATTGTGTGCCATTTTTCTCCGGTTGCTTTAAGATATACAAATGGTCCCCAACTTATGATGGTTCAACTTAACGATTTTTCAAATTTAGAGTGGTGCAAAAATATCTATTTGGTAGAAACTGCAATTTGAAGTCTGAATTTTGATCTTTCCTTGGGCTAGTGATGTATAGTCTGATATATTTTTTTTTTTGATGCTGGGTGGCAGCCCCAAGCTCCAGCCCCCAGTCATCAATATGATCACAAAGGTAAACGACCAATGTACCTACAACTATACTGTACCCATACGACCATTCTGTTTTACACTTTCAGCACAATATTCAATAAATTATACAAGATATTCAACACTTTATTAATAAAATAGGTTTTGTGTTGCATGATTTTGCCTGACTGTAGGCTAGTGTAAGGGTTCTGAGCAGGTTTAAGTTAGGCCAGGCTAAGCTATGATGTTCAGTAGGTTAAGCATATTAAAAGTATTTTCAGGGGCCCCTGGGTGGCTCCATTTGTTGAGCATCTGACTCTTGATTTTGGCTCAAGTCATGGTCTCAGGGTCTAGGGATCGAGCCCTACATGAGGCTCCATATTCAGCATGGAGTCTGCTTGTCTCTCTCCCTCTGCTCCTCTCAAATAAATAAATAAATAAATAAATAAATAAATAAATAAAATATTTTTTTAAAAAAGAACGAATTTTCAACTTAATGCTATTTTCAGCTTACAATGGGTTTCTCAGTACATAACCCCATCATAAGTTGAGGAAGATCTATGTTTATCTTCAATTTTCATCAGTTTGATTGATGTATCTGGGCATGGATTTCTTTGAGTTTATCCTGTTGGGGATTTGCATAGCTTTTTGAATCTGTAAATTTATGTTTTACTTTGATTTGGTGGGGGGCAAAACTGGGGAATTTTCAGCCATTATTTTTCAAGTATTTTTTTCTATATCTTATCTCATTCTTTCCCTTCTCCTTTCAAGACTTTGACGACTTGATGTTAGACCTTTCTGGTATTACTCAACAAGTTCTTGAGGCTCTGTTCATTTTTTCTACAGTTTTTTTCCCCTCTCTGTTGTTCATTTTGGATAAATTTTATTAAATTATCGTCAGGTTCAGTGACTCCTTTTCTAGTCAGAGAATTTATTTTGTGTTTTCCAAATCTAAAATTTCCACTTAGTTCTATTTAGTATCTGATATTTGTTTACTGAGACTTTCTATCTTACTGTCCATTTCAAGAGTTGTTTACCTTTTTTTTCCTGGAGCATGAATATAACAGTTGCATTAAAGTCTTCTCAGAATAGTATCCATGTCATCCCTGGGTTGGCATCTGTTGATTGTCTTTTCCCTTGTGAGATGATGTCAATGTTTTCCCACTTCTTCGTATGTCAAGCAATTTTGTTTTTTCTCCTGGACATTCTGGACATTACATTTTGGGACTCTAGGTCTTGTTTAAATCCTGTACAGAATGTTCATTTTTTAAAATCTGTGTGTTTTAGCAGGCAACCTGTTTCCTGAGGGTTGTGGTTCTAATCTCAGTTCAGTTTTCAAAGCCTTTGCAGAGGTATTTATATCCGTCCTGTGTATGCATTACCCAGTGGCTAATTTGGGACCTGAATGGTGGCCCACCCTATAGTTCAGATCTCAAAGGCATTGATTTGCTACTTAAGGTCAGATCCATGCATGCAGACACAGCTCAGAGGTGAGTCCAGGAGTTTATGACCAACTTTATTTTGAGCTTTTTCTCCTAAGCAATCTCCCCAACACTTTTCTGCTTCTACTCCCACCTTGCACACTACCTGGGTTTCTAACTAGAACACTGAGACTTTAGTTTTCCTGCTCTGTCATGTACTTCCTGTAACTTTGTCTGCCTCTGGGACCAAGCAGTGAGAGCATAGAGAAAACAAAAGCCATGGGTATTACCCCTATACTCTTGAGCCCACAGTTCCTTTAGTCAGAAAAGGAACTCAAGAGTTTTAGGTACCTTCCCAGCAGCCACTGCTGCTCTACCTCTATGAGGATTGCCTGGGGTAGGGGTATGGGCAAGACAGGAAAAAAATAGATTTCTTTCACTCTCTATTGATGTTAGACCCTTTTAGTATTATTCCCACAAGTTCCTGAGGCTCTGTCCATTTTTTCTACATTTTTTTTCTCTCTGTTGTTCTGTTGGGATAAATTTTATTGAATTATCATCAGGTTCAGTGACTCCTTTTCTAGTCAAGGAATTTCTTTAATCCACCCTTTGAATCAAGCGTTTCTCTTAGATCTGTTTTTATTCACACCAGTGCATACATCTGGGTTTCAGCCTCACTTGAGTCTAAGCCAGGTAATACCAAAGGAAAAATGGGAAACTCATGGTGGTTCAGTTGTATATAGAGGTATGTTCTCATTCCCAATTCATTTGCTCTAGTTTTTAAAAAAATGGACTTTATTTTTTTTTTAAGCAGTTTTATATTCACAGCAAAAATGAAGGGAAAGTACAGAGAGTTCCCGTATATTCCCTATCCGACCAATACCACACCCTCCCCATTATCAACAGTCCACACCAGAGTGGTACATTTGTTGCAATCAATGAACCTACACTGGCATGTCATTATCACCCAAAGTCCATAGTTTACATTAGGATTCACTCTTGGTGTTGTACATTTAAGGGTTGTTGGGTGTTTTATTTTGACAAACGTATAATATGTACCCACCATTATAGTATCATACAGAATTGTCTTACTGCCCTAAAAATTTTCTGTGATCCTCTTATTCATCCCTCCTCATCCCCCCAAACTCTTAGTTACCACGAATCTTTGTGCCATCTCCATAGTTTTGCCTTTTCCAGAATGTCACATAGTTGGAATCGTGCAGCATATAGTCTTCTCAGATAGGCTTTTTTTTTCTTAGCAATATGAATTAAGGTTTCTCTATGTCTTTCATGGCTTGATAACTCATTTCTTTTGATCACTGAATAATATTCCATTGTATAGAGGCACCATACTTTGACTCATTTATTTACTGAAGGACATCTTGGTTGCTTCCAAATTTGCAAATTCTGAATAAAGCTCCTATAAATGCCCATGTGCAGGTTTTTGTGTAAGTTTTCAACTCCTTTGGGTAAATACTAAGGAATGTGGTTGCTGGATTGTATGGTAAGACTACGTTTAGTTTAGTTAGAAATTGCCAAACTGTCTTCCAATGTGGCTGTACCATTTTGCATTCCCACCATCAATGAATGAGAGTCCCTGTTGCTCTATATCCTGACCAGCATTTGGTGTTGGTAGTGTTTTGGATTTTGACCATTCTAATAGGTGTCCAGTGTATCTTACTGTTTTTTTAATTTGTATTTCCCTGACGACATGTGATGTGGAGCATCTTTTCATATGCTTATTTGCCATTTGTTTATCTTCTCTGGCAAGGTGTCTATTCAGGTCTTTTTTTTCAAAGTGTTTTGTTTTGTTTTTTTTAAGTAAAGTCTGTCTTTAATGTGAGGCTCAAACTCACAACCCCAAGGTAAAGAGTTGCATGCTCCACCAACTGAGCGAGCCAAGTACCCCCTGTTCAGGTCTTTTGACTATTTTTAAAATTGGATTGTTCATTTTCTTACTGTTGAGTTTTAAGAGTTTTTTGGATAACAGTCCTTTATTTCTTTTGCAAATATTTCTTCCAGTCTGTGACTTTTCTTCTCGTTCTCCCTACAGTGTCTTTCACAGGACCAAAGCTTTTAATTTTAATAAAGTCCAGTTTATCAATTATTTCTTTCAGGGATTATGTCTCTGGTGTTGCATCTAAAAAGTTATTGCCATATCCAAAGTCATGTAGATTTTCTCCTATGCTACCTTCTAGGATTTTTATTGTTTTGCATTTTACATTTAGATCATTTTTATAATTTTGCATTTTACATTTAGATCTATGACTCATTTTGAGTTAATTTTTGTAAAGGGTGTGGGGTCTGTGCTTAGATCCATTTTTATTGCATGTAGATGTCCGGTTGTTCCAAAACCATTTGTTGAAAACCTATTGTTTCTCTACCGCATTACTTTTACTTCTTTGTCAAAGATCTGTTGACTGTATTTCTGTGGGTCTATTTCAGGGCTTTCTATATTGTTCCAGTGATCTATTTGTCTATTTGTTCACTAATGCCACACTGTCTTCATTACTGTATCTTTTTTTTAAAAAGATTTTATTTATTTATTTATTTATTTATTTATTTATTTATTTATTTGAGAGAGAGCATGTGAAGAGAGAGCATGAGCAGGGGGAAGGGCAAAGGGAGAAGCAGGCTCCCCATTGAGCAGGGAGCCTGATGGTGGGGGGCTCAACCCCAGAGCCCCAGGATCATGACCTGAGCTGAAGTCAGACGCTTAACTGACTGAGCCACCCAGGCACCCCTTGATTTACTGTATTTTTATAGTAAGTCTTGAAATAGAGTACTGACAGTGCTCCAACTTTTTTTCTGTTCCGATATGATGTTGGATATACTGGGTCTTCTTGCTTCTCACATAAACTTTAGAATCAGCTTGTTGATACTAACAAAATAACTTGCTGGGATTTTGGTTCGGATTGCATTGAATCTATAGATCAAGTTGGGAAGAACTGCCATCTTGAAAATATTGTCTTCCCATCCCCTAGCATGGAATATCTTTCCATTTATTTAGTTCTTTGATTTCTTTCATCAGAGTTTTGTACTTTTCCTTATAGAGATCCTGTACATATTTTGTTAGACTATACCTAAGTATTTCATTTTGGGGAAGTGTAATGTAAGTGGTACTATGTTTTTAATTTCAAATTGCACTTGTTCTTTACAGGTATATTGGAAAGTGATTGATTTTTGTATATTAACCTGGTATATTACAATCTTCCTTTAATTACTCATTAGTTCCAGGAGTATTTTTGTTAGTTCTTTTGGATTTTCTATATAACATGATCATGTCATCTGTGAATAGAGACAATTTTATTTTTTCCTTATCAATCTGTGTACCCTTTATTTCCTTTTCTTGTCTTATTGCATTAGCTAGGACTTCTGCTATGATGTTGAAAGGCAGTCTTGAGAGGGGACATCCTTACCTTATTCCTGATCTTAATGGAAAAGTTTCAAGTTCCTCACCATAAAGTATGGTATTGGCTGTAGGTTTTTTGTATATATTCTTCATCAAATTGAGGTAGTTCCCCGCTAGTCCTAGTTTACTGAGAGTTTTTATCATGAATGTGTGGTGGATTTTGTCTTACCCTTTTCCTGCATCTATTGGTATGATACTTCTTTTTTTTTTTCATTTTCACTAGAGTTTGCATTATACATTTACAACTAATCCAAATTCACTTTCAAATAACACTATGCCTCTTCGTGGATAGTATAAATACCTAACAAAAATAAAATATTCCTAATTCCTCCCTCCAATCCCTTGTATCATTGCTGTCATTCATTTTGCTTATCCTTGAATACATTGTTGCTATTCTGATTTTGAACAAATTATTATCTGTTAGATCAGTTAAGAATAAAAAAAGTAAAAGTTTTTATTTTACCTTTACTTATTTCTTCTCTAATGCTCTTCCTTTTTTCATATAGATGTGAATTTCTGATCTATATCATTTTCCTTTTTTTCTGAAGCACTTATTTTAACATTTCATTTTGGGGCTTTTTTGGTGGTTTTCTACCTTTATTTGACAATCAGTGTTTAATTCCCATCTATGTTAACTGTGGTATATTTTTGAAAGTGGTGACAAGTACATAGGTAACCAATGTATAGAGCTTGTTTGGTGAGTTTTCATCATCCTCATTAACTTTTCTAAACAACTACACTTGGATACAGAGTGGGACGTTCCTTATTCCTTTGGCCCAGACAGCTTTGTTGAGCATGGTGTCAATGTGTACATCTGGAGTTTCCATCTCCTTCATGGCAAATTTCCAGATCTCTTTGAGTGCACGAGGGGCACACTTCTTGAAACCCACTCCATGGATGTGCTTGTGAATATCGATGGTGTATTCCCTGGTCACTACCTCGCTGATGGCAGAACAGTCCTTCTTGCCACCTTTCATTAAGGGAGCCATGTGAAGCCAGGTGACAAGGAGCTCAGAGCAGAGTGGGACAAGTGCAAGTCAAGTCCTCTCTCTCCAGCTCAGCCTCACACTGCCCCTCTTTGGGTGCTTCCAGGTGCCAGGCCCCTGAGGTCCCAGGTCCGGACCTGGGCAACAAATTCTCCATATTCTTGTTTGTCCCAGAAAGTCTTTATTTCACTTTCACTTTTGGAAGATTATCTTGCGGAATATAAAATTCTAGATGGGTGGGGTTTTTTTTCCCTCAACACTTTAAATATTTCCCTCTACTCTTCTTGCTTGCATGGTTTCTAGAAGTCAGATGTAAGTCTTATCTTTATCTATAGGTAAAGTGTTTTTTCCTCTGGTTTCTCTCAAGATCTTTGATTTTCTGCAGTGTGAATAGTGAAAGTGTAGTTTTTTGTTTGACATTTTTCCTGCTATGTGTTCCCCTAGTTTCCTGGACCTGTGATTGTTTCTGACATTAATTTGGGGGAATTTGTAGTCGTGGCTGCTTCAAACCTTTCTCGCATTCCGTTTGCTCTTTCCTTTCCTCCCGATACTCTTGACAAACATATGTGACATCTTTTGTGGTTGTATCACCATTTGGGGATTTTGTATTTCACTTTTTTTTTCAGCCTTTTTTTCTCTTTGTTTTTCAGTTTTGCAAGTTTCTGCTGACATTTCCTCAAGCTCAGAGATTCTTCAGTCATGTCAAGTCTACTAATGAGCTCATCAGGTATTTTTCATTTTTGGTATAGAGATTTTCATCTCTGGCATTTCTTTTTAATTCTCTTTTAGGATTTCCATCTCCCTGCTTACATCTACTCTATGGTGTATATTTTGGCTCTATAGAGTCCTTAGCATACTAATCATAATTGCTCTAAATTCTCAGTCTGATAATTCCAACATCCCTGCCATATCTGAGTCTGATGATTGTTTTATCTCTTAAAAATGTGGGTTTTTGCCTTTAAGTATGCCTTGTAATTTTTTTGTTGAAAGCAGGATATGATGTGCTGTGTAAAAAGAACTCCAGTAAATGGACCGTCAGTGATTTAGCAGTAAGGTGTGAGGGGAAAAATGTTCTACAGTCTTATAGCTAGGTCCCAGTCTTTTAGTGAGCCTGGGCCCCTGGACTGTAAACTACAGAAGTACCTCTCAGTTTTTCACACTGTTAGGTGGGACAGGATGGATAGAAGGGATTGGAATTGGGTTTTTTCCCTCCCCTGGGTGGACAGCTAGTGGGGGCTGGTGGTAAGATTTTCCTTCCTCCGGTCAGTCAGAGCCTGCTAAAACTCCATTGGGTTAGGCTTTGGTGAAACAGTTTCTCTTGAGGACAGGACTCTTAAAGCACAGAGTGCTCTGGTGTATTTCAGAAAGGCTCCTTTTCCCCGTCTCTATGGGCAGCACAAGGGGCTTTTCTCTAGTGGTCACTGTGAGGACCTGCTGGCATTCCTGGGGGTAAATCTCACTCACAAGAGTGTGGGGGGGTCCCCCTGACTGGGTCCTTCTGGAATTTTTAACTCTCAGACTTGTCCACACCAAGCTTCCAATTGGTGGATTGCAGGTCAAGTTTTTCTACTCCTGCACTGGTTCCTAGGGAGTTTTCTGTTCCCCTCTTTCCACTCTGTTAACTTGTGATTCTCTGTATCCATCTGTGTGTCCAATTTCGGAAACAGTGATTTGCCCTATTAAGTCACTGCTCTGACAGATCTAAGAAGAGTTGTTGATTTTTCAGTTTGCTTAGCTTTTTATTTATTAGGGTGGAGTGATGATTTCCAAGGTCCTTATATGGTAGACTGGAAGCTGGACATCTCATTTATTTTTCAGAGTTCCCAGATAGCTTTTCCACACATTCTGTCCAAGGGTCTCAATTGCATTCAGTGGGACAGATGGGAACTCTACCTTTTGGAACAAAATGCAATAAATATATGGTTGAAGATAAAACCGAGAGGATATTTAACAAAATCTTACAAGTTATTTCTGGGTAGGACAATTTGGAAGGGTTTCTTACTCACTTTATGGTCATTTCCAACTTTTCTCTAATGCACATTATTACATAATTAGAAAAAGAAATTATGAAACCCTCTTAAAATAACCCAGGCATGGTGAACTCACATTTGGTGGTCAGAATAATTTCTAAGTCATATGCTGTGGACTATATGGACAGATGGAGAGTTCGCATGAAGTGCTGCTTGGGGAGAAAGGCACGGCCTAAACAATGTAAGCATTCTCATTCCAGCGCTGGACACCACATCTGCTTATGTAGAAGGAAGAGAACAGATGCTAGTCTAGAGTCTTTCAAACAACAGGGCCCTGGAGCTCTGTTTATTTTACTTTTTATTGTCTATTTTATATTGCCTAAACATTCTGTTAAAATAAAAATGTAAAGAACAAACAAAAGAGTCATCAGCATTGCTCTGAGGAGTCCTGAACCCTCACCCCACTCCTTGGCCCCGAAGACACATAGAGCCCTTGACTGGTGGCCCACAAAAAGGTGTGTCCAGGTTCCTGGAACCTGTGACTGTTACCTCATTTGGAAACAAGAGTCTTTGCAGATGTAATTAAGTTAAGAACCATGAGATGAGGAGATCATTCTGGATTATCTAGATGGGCCCTAAATCCAATGACAAGCGACCTTGTAAGAGACACAGGGCAGAGGAGGCAGAGGAGACAGAGTCGAAGGAGAAGGTGATGTGAACACGAAGGTAGATATGGGAGTGGCATGGGCTCAAGCGAAGAAGATGGCAACCGCCAAAAGTTAGAAGAGGCAAAGGAGAGATTCTCCTCTGGAAACTCAGGAGGGAGTGTGGCCCTGCCGATACCTTGGACTTCCGGCCTCCAGGACTGGGAGAGAATACATTTCTGTTGTGTGAAGCCATCAGATCTGTGGCAATTTGTTACAGCAGCCCTAGGAAACGAATATAGGTTCAGAGAGGCCAGACTGCTGACAGGTCATGCTGCCCAGGCTGGCTCAGTCCAGAAGTCAGACCTCAGGCAGACCGATGAAAAGTCAGTTACAATCCAATGTGTGCAGGCAGAAGCCCTAGTAGAAGACTTATAACCAGGGAGGAACCCAGTGTCCTCTAAGAAGGGATTCTTGGGATGCCTGTGGGGCTACCCTAGTGAAGTGTCTCTGAATGAAATAGTGAAGGTTGCTCAGCGTTACAGCCTCGGCAAATGCGGGCCTCAGTCAGCATAGCAGAGGGCATGCTGCAACAACAAAGAACCCTCAGCTCTTAGTGAACTGTAACATCAAAGTTGTCTTCTTCCTCATGTGACATGTTTATAACGGCTCATGCACAGGTTCTGCTCCCTATTTCCTATCTCCATGACCCAGGCTGAAGCAGCAGCCACCATTTGAAACATGAATAGTCACCAGGGCAGAGAGAAAGAGAGCTTTGGCAGATCCTGCACAAGCAATTAAAACACACCAACTCATTTGTCTGATTCATGAGTCATTCAAACCCACCCAAACGAGGAGTTCAGGAAGTGTGATCCTACCATCCACCCAGAAAGGGGAGAGCTAAAACTATTTAGCAAACAGCGTTAACGACTGGCACACACTTTCTGTGAGTCCAAACAGCCCCTCATTCCACTGATTTTTCAGTGATCACTGCCCACTACAGGGTCTGGCTGAGATTATGTTCAATTACTGTTGAATAAAAGGAAGGAGGGAAGGAGGGAAGGAAGGGAACAAGAGAAGGAAGAAGGAAGGGCGGGAGGAAAGGAGGAAAGGAAGGGGGCAGGAAGGGAAGGAGGGAGGAAAGATAAAGTTCTTGGTGTGTAGAAAGTGTTCAAGACAGTTTTTCTGAACCAGCACTGAAAATGGAACACAGGAGGAGCACTATAAACATTAAACTGACATTCATTTTTTGTTTCTCCTAGTTTTGACTTACAGTTTTTTGTCAAATCCAAGCCTAGAGCAAGACAAAGCCCAGGACAGGGCAGCCTGAATGCCTGAGGTCAGGAGCGAGGTTGTTGCTGGTGGAGCTGATTCGAGCAGTCAGAGCACAGTCTTGGTGGTAGGTTTGGTGCCAGGGCTGCTCTTCACTGCCCTGTCTTTAGGGCTGTGTCCCAATGACCCAGGACATGCCCAATCCTGCACTCTGTCATTTCTGTCCACTTGCTCTGCTCTGGCAAGCTCTATCTGGGCTAAAATCTGTGCTCTGTTTCTAATCAGCCCATCGAGACAACAACATAAACCTGGGACTTTGCTTTCATTTCAGGCTTTCCCTTGAATCAAAAGAAAATCAATGTCAAGTTATGACTTGTTGTATGCAAGTGTCAGAAACCCCACTCAAATGGTTTACAGAATAGAGTACAAATGATCTCAGGTATGGCTGGATCCAGCAATGTAACCCAATGCTCCATTTCTCAGCTTGGCTTTCCTCTGCTAAGCCCCGTTGTCAGACTGCCTGTTCCCCACCACACAGCCCTGGCCCATGAGCCTAGGCCAGTGCTAGGAATATCGTAAGGGTTCAATAAATACTTGTGGAATGAATAAAGGAATAAAGGGATGATAGGCCTAGCACTCCCGGTTTACATCCTCTGAGCTTAGCAATTCCAGGAAAAAGAGAGTAACTCCTTCCAAACCAAAGTCCTCAGGGATGACTGTAATTAGTCCGGCTTGGGTTTGGGTCATATATTTGTCAGAGTGGGCTAGACTTTGCTGCGGTAACACGTAAATCCTCAAATCTCTTACTGCTTACTCACATCACAGTCCAATGTGTTTGGGATGTGGAGGCTTTTCTCCAAGTAGTCACCAAGGTGTCCAGGCTCCTCCCATTTTGTGATCATCTTCAGTGCGAAGCTTCAATCGGGGAAAGGAAAAAGAATATTCCACATAGAAGACATGTTAAGTTACAGACCTGAAAGTGGCATGCATCCCTTCTGCCCATATTCCACTGGCCAAGGCCGGTGCAGAAGGAGAATAAAGTACTTTGTAAAATGGTAGTATTGTAGCTTGCTGTGGGTTTTATGACTCTCTGGGCTAATCACCGAGGCCAGGAAGTCTCACTGCTCTGATTGGCCAGGCCAGGTTGCACACACACCCCTAAAGTTGGGGGGAGTGGGTCAGCCCTTCAAACATCCTTTGCTGGCTGTGGGAGAGGCCTGCTTCCCTGGGGGGGATCCAGGGTGTTATCACCAGAAGGGGAGATGGGTGCTGGGCAAGCAGAGTTAATGCTCACCTGTAACCCCTGGTTATTGTTTCTTGACCCTCCTCCCGGGACCAGCAGACTACTGAGCATCCTCTGCAGGGTCAGGCTGGCAAAGGGGTCCAGAACAACTTTGATCTTACTTAAATTATTCTCAAATAACTTTCAGAACCTTGTGGTCCCTCAAAATCTAATTTAGTGAGAATATTCAAGCCTTGTTTTTTGTAACAGACTCTGGACAGATAAAAAGCTTTAAAGTGAATACCCAGAGAGTCATATGTATCTTAATACATTTTAGAAACTGATTCTAAAACTCATGCATATTACTTGTAGAAAACTTGGAAAATAAGAAAAGTATTAGTCAGCTTTATGCTACAAATGATTCCCCAAATCTCAGTGGCTTACAGCAACAAAGGTTTATTTCTCCCTCGTGTTTTATACTGGCTGTGGATCAGCCAGGCTCTGTTCTGTGTCTCCACTCCAAGACACAGGCTGCAGAATCAGCCCCCTTGGGATGTGTTGTTCTCGTAGCAAGGAAAATGGAACTGGCTGAACCTACAATGAGTTTTTAAAGCTTCTGCTCCAACATCGTGTATATCACTTCTGCCCATATCCTGTTGTCTGAGCACGTCGATGGCCAAGCCCAATGTCCATGGAGCAGGGTAGTATGCTCCCTTCAGAGGGAGGCCCTCTGAGTCACGGGCAATGGGCAGAGAGGTCTCACCGGAAGGGGAGAGCAAAAATGAAAAACAAAACAGTATCTACGACAAGCATGAAAAAATAAAATATAATTACCACAATTCCATCAACCCAGAGATAACCACTGTCACCCTCTTGGTGGATTTCTTTCAGGATATGCTCCTAAGCATGTGTAAACTAACATTCCTGTCTAATCGCCATTTACATAAAAATCACTCAAAATAGTGAAATAAAAGCAATCCAACCCAGGTACTCTAACAATCGGTATATCAAACCCCAACCAAAGGATTCGGTCAGCCTCCCCCAGCCAAACCCAAACTCCCAAACCAGATCAGTTAATTGATTCGGCTGGAGAACCAGATTAATTGGCACCACGGTGGTGGAGTGCCTAATGTATGTCAGATATTGGTATTGGTGGACTGAATCATGTTGATTGGATTACATAAATTGAGTCCAACTGACTTCATTTGTACAATATTGTAACTTAAATATAAACTATAGAGAACAAACTGGTGGTTACCAGAGAGGAGGTTGGGGGGGGAGGGTGAATAGGTGATGGGGATTAAGAGTATACTTACCATGATGAGCACAGGATGATGTATGGAATTCTTGAATCACCATATTGTACACCTGAAACTAATATGACAGTGTGTTAACTCTACTGGAATCAAAATAAAAAAAACTTAAAAAAAAAGAAATATGGTAAATCAGATGACCAAAACATATTTGTCCATGGTTCCTGGCTCACAGCTCTCAAAACCCTCTGAAGTTTTTGAGTGATAAAAGCAATGGGAACATATTTTGTTATACTGGGTCACCTGTCCTCTGTTCTTGAAAACACTTCACTGTCATAAAGGTGAAATGGGTATCTTGGTTTCATGCTCCTTTCCACCACAACTGGGTTTATGTTAATAAGGTGACTTTGGAAAGCACCTAAGGGTGGGGCTGGTTGCCAAGGGAACCAACCATGAATAGAAGGTTGGAACTCTCAGTCCCACCCCCTGATTTCCACGGAGGAGAGAGGGGCTGGAGGTTGAATAGGTCGCCAATGGACAATGATTCAATCAATTATACATATGAAATGAAGCTTCCATAAAAACCCAGAACATGGGGGTCCAGAGAATTTCCAGGTTGGTAAAAGAGAACGCCTCCACATGCCACCATGCTGGGCCCAAACTCCACGGGAACAGAAGTGCTTTTGTGGGGGGATCTCACCCTCTGTATCTCTTTATTTGGCTGTTGGCCCATCTCCTTTAATATCCTTTGTAATAAATCAGTAACCTGTTGAGTACATGAGTTTCCTGAGTTCTGTGAGCCACTCTAGCAAATTGATTGAACCCAAGGACTGGGTTGGGGGAATCTCTGATTTATGCCAGTCAGTCAAAAATACAGAATCCCTCTACTTGGGATTGGCATCTGAAGTGGAAGGCAGTCTTATAGGACTGAGCCCTCAACCCGTAGAATCTGATGCTGTCTCTGAGTTCATAGTGTCAGAATTGAGTTGAATTGTAAGACACACAGCAGCTATTG
Source organism: Mirounga leonina (assembly GCF_011800145.1). Taxonomy (NCBI): domain Eukaryota; kingdom Metazoa; phylum Chordata; class Mammalia; order Carnivora; family Phocidae; genus Mirounga; species Mirounga leonina. The sequence continues at coordinate 411,981 of NW_023270624.1, forward strand.
GAGAATAGCGTGGTAGTGGGGGAAACACCCGCCCTCCATATGCTGGAAATGGAACCAAATCCTAATATATAAGTGTGAGTTTTTTATGAATGTCTATTTTTTATTTTAAACTTATTGATTAAAGATTTTTGCGTGTATTGCTAAAACTTTACAAGCATAATTTTAATGACCACATAAAGGTTTCTTGTGTGGCTATATCATATACACTCACCCCAAGTCTCGAACATTTTGAATGCTGCCAATTTGCACTGTTTAAGTAACTGCTGCAATCTACGTATATTCATAAAATAATATCTTAGTACAAAAGTAACTCATTTTCATCACAGAATATGTAGATAAAGAAAAGAAGTAAATTTCCCCGCAATTCTACTTACTAGAGATTAATCATATGGCTAAACCTAAGTATACTAAACAACAGTGGGATCATTTAAAATATATACAGTTGTATGATTTTCTGATTTGTTCTCATGCTCGAGACTCATAGAGGGGGAATTGACAGGACAAAGGGAATGACCATGCTTAAGTCTCTTGATACGTCTTGCCGTCCCAAAATGTTGTGTTGATGTGCACCTCCTCGCACCATGTCTCTGTGTGCCCTCACCCCACTACAGTAATTGTGTTGTGACTGTTACTTGCTTCCATCTTGCTGGCAGAGACCTTGGCTTGAATCCCAGCGACAGCCCAAGTAGACATTGTGTCTAGGTGGCAGGCCAGCCCCCAAAAGGCAGAGTGCTTTGGGACCGTGTCAGCCTCTGCCATGCTATCCTGTTTTGGTAACAACTGTGGCTCAGTTTCCCTTCTCTGAAAGGGCAGTGGCTACTGGTTGCTGCCACCTTTGATTTTTGTCTCCACCTGCAGCTCACCTCATGGGACTGCTGGACATAGTGATTGCTCCTAAAACATGGAACATGGCAACAGTGATGGATATCTCCTCTGAAGTTAGGCTGCGAGAGACAGTGACTCTGTCTTGCTCGTACGCGTTCTCTTGCTGGTGCTCTCTCGCCTGCTCCCTTTGGTGAAGACAGCTTCTCTGTAGTGAGCTGCTCTATGGAGAGGCTGATGTGCTAGGCAGTTGAGGATGGCTTTGGGCCAACAGCCATTGAGGAACTGAGGCCCTCAGTCTAACAGTCCTCACGTTCTACCAACAACCATGTGCAAGAGCATGGAGGTGGACCCTTCTCCGGTTGAGCCTTCAGACACCTTGATTGCTGCTTCATAAGTGACCCCCAGATAAGCCACATTTGATTCTTGACCCGCAATAACTATGGGATAATACATAGGTGTTGTTTTAAGCCACTGAACTGTGGGCTGATTTGTTACACAGCAACAGATAACTAAGAAGAGCTCCTACTACTCAGTGAGTATAAAATGCTTGTTTGTTTGTCCTTTTTTAAGGAAAATACTTTCTAATAGATAGTAAAAGTGTTGAGCAGCATTGCTCTAGATGAGAGTTACAAAATGATAAACCACAAGCTAAAATTAGCTTGCAGATTTTGCTTTTTGGTTCCCCCCCATCCCTGCCTTTTGTGTGGAGGGGAGGTATCTACACAGTGTTTAAAAAACATTTTGAGTCAGCGTTTAAAACTTGATAGATTTCACACACACATCACTGACCTCTCTGGACAGATTGGAAGCTGGGCAGCTGTGGTCCTCATTCCTGCCTGGTGACTGACAGCTGAAACTGAGCAGCACTCTGCTTCGCTGGGGCATGAAGGAGACTGTCATAAAACGCACGACTCCTTACTGTCCCCATTTCTCAGGCCAAGTGTCAGCGGCAATTTATCACTGCATTTCCACCGTTTTTTTTTTTAAGATTTTATTTATTTACTTATTTGAGAAGAGAGAGAGAGAGATAGTATGAGCAGGGGGAGGGGCAGAAGGACAAGCAGACTCCCCGCTGAGTGTGGAGCCTGATGCAGGGCTGGATGCGGGGCTCGATCCCAGGACCCGGAGATCATGACCGGGGCCGAAGGCAGATGTTTCACCGACTGAGCCTCCCAGGAGCCCCTCCCTGCATTTCCACCGTTTCTTATGGTAGAGTAAGAGGGAGTTAAGAGAATGTTAAGATACAGGAAAATGTTGTTTCCACATCTTCATCAAAGGGAAGTAAAGGTGAAGAGGGTCAGCAGTTGAAACCGAGCACAGTGAATGTCTCGCGTCTGCTCCATATGACATCTGCCGAGGCCAGATGTCCAGAATGTCTTCCTCACTCATCTGCTGGTGCTGCAGTTTGAATGGGTCCAACTGCCACAGACTTTAGAAGTATGACTGCAGCTGAGCCAGACTGCGGGTCAGCTTATCGCCTCTCAGGGTGGGCTGGATGTGGAATTGACTTGACTTGCCCATCAGGTCATGCATGAGTCAGCCCCTCACTTCATGTCCCCAGCCAGGGACAGGGCCCAGCCTGATCTGGGATGTTCTAGGAGGAGGGCGGCTCTGAAGAAGGCGGGGGTGAATGAATGCTGTCTCCAGTTAGGGAGGCAAAGAGCAGAACTAAGGGTCAATGTGAAACCCCACCACCAGTCAGGAGGGGGGACAGGGTCTATGGGGAAAAGCCAGCAACAGGCTGAAGCCCCAGAGGTGGTAATTCTGGCCACCATTGCTGAGGCCCACTTCATGTGCCAGCCATAGGCAGAAGCTTTATATGATTTTCCTCTAAGCTGCTATTTTGGGGGTCTCAAGACCATCTTCAAGTTGGAGGATTCACCAGAACTCACAACACTCAATGCCAGGTTATATCCATGGTTAAAGTTTATTAGAGGAAAGGACACAGAGCAAAAGCAATAGGAAAAAGATATGTATTGGGCGAGGTCCAGAAAGGTCGGGAAAGGTCCTGAAAGGTCAGGCACAGACTCCCAAGCCCTGCCCTCCTCATAGGGGCCACACAGGACACACTGTTCTCTGCATCAGAGAACTATAGGGACACACATGAAATGTCTGTCCAGGGAAGCCTACTCAAGTCCCAGGATCTCAGGGTCTTCCAGACAGCTGGTCACATAGGCACATCCTGCTATAGTAACCAAATCTCAGGGTCCTAAGGGTGAAACTAGATGTATCAGCAATCTTGATGTTTGCAGGAAACAATCCTGACAAGTCCTGAGAAGCTGCTACTTCTCAGCGATGCCCCACTGATCTGGGGATACACAATGTCATCCATCAGTAGCAAAAAGATTCTGAGGGTCACAATCCCAGGAACTGGCCAAGCATTAATCTTGGTTCCAGGCTCCCGGACATGAACGATGGGCAACCAGACCTACTGTGTTCTTTCTTTCCTCCCAGCCTTATAACGAGCTTGCATGTGAGCATTGCTAACCTATTTACAGATGAGGAAACCATGGCTCAGGGATACAAAGTGACAGGTCGGGGCAGGGACTCAGAACCCATGACTGTGGAGGAGGGAAGGCGCACACTGATTAAAAGCAAGGACTCCAACAGGTGCTTGGACTCCAACGGGTCCTTGGGGTGGCTCAGTGGGTTGAGTGTCCAACTCTTGGTTTGAGCTCAGGTCCTGGTCTCAGGGTCGTGAGCTTGAGCTCCATGTTAGGGTCCATGCTCAGCGTGGAGTCTGCTTGAGATTCTCTCTCCTTCTCCCTCTGCCCCTCCTCTCTCTCTCAAATAAACCTTAAAAAAAAAAAAAAAAGGCAAGGACTCCGAGGCCTGATAGGTCTGTATCCTAGTGTTGGTTCTGCCACTAAATTCCAGGATTGTCACAAGCAATTTCACCTGTGTAGCAAAAATAAAATAATGGTCTCGGAGGACTGTTCCTAGGAATGCGTGAAATAATACCGCGGAACCGCTTAGCATGGCTCGTAGCGCACTGTGAGCGATGCGTGAATATGAGCTCTCGGGATTTCTGTGGCCATGAGGAGGTGGAATGGCTTACCTGATTCCAGCCAGAAGCACAAAAACAGCTCTAGGGAAAAGAGGTGCAAGAGATGCGCCTTTACTCCAACGGGGCTGCCTCAGATGGGCCGGGCGGCACGGGGGCCTTTGGGCTCCCCAGGGGAGCAGCAGATGGGAAGGACCTGGAAAGGTAATGGTGGCAGCCTTCTTGAGACAGGTGCAGGCTGTGGGGCCCGTCTCCGGCATGCCAGCCTCTGAAACGGTTCTATGAGGCAGCCTGTGAGGGGAAAACAGCCTGATGGAGCTCAGCCTGCATGTGTAGCGTCTGGGCCGAGGAACCCCAGCTCCCCCGGCAGCATGTTCTCTGCACAGCAGAGGAATCAATCCCCAAGGTCTACAGACTGTTGCGAGGCCCCAGCCTGAGCTTTGAAAGCCTCCCCTGGGGCCAAGACTCCGACAAGGTCCTCCCTGCATCACGCACCAAGCCCCGGCCAGCGGCAGCGCGGACCAGCCTGGGTTGTGGCCACCATCAAGCCTTCAGGGAGGCAGCCAGCCTGGGGAGAGGTGCAGGGGTTGGTGGCGAACGCATAGCCTGGCTGGCCGTGGCAGGTTGCCACCCGGCTTGGCCCCCTGTAGGAAGTCACCGCAAGTCTCCGGAGGATCTGTTTATCAACTGGGCACAACAGGGTAGTGGAAGGTCACGTGATTTAGCGCGCACGCGGGCCGCCCACGCCCGTGCCAGTTGCGTGGGATCTGAGCCGCACAGATCATCTGAGCATTTCCAGCTCCTCGCCAGCCTGTTAACGTCAGAAGACAGAAGCTCCTCTTTAAAGCTGGGAGGGGGCTGCGTCCTGACCCCACGTGACCCGCAGCCCCGCCCACAGGAGCTGGGCGCCAGCCCCGCCTTCCTACGAGGGCCTCCTTCCCCTCTCCGGTTGGCGGCAGGTCAGCTACTCGTTTCCCGGGGCAGACAGCTGCGTCTGGGCCTGCCGACTTCGTGGCACAGGCCTCCGGGGGACGCTGCCCAGAAGTGCCAGGCACGCCCCACCAGACCGACGCGTCCCCCGGCTGGGTTCTGAGCTCTAGCCCTGGCTCCAGCGTGTCCCAGCTGTGGCCCCAAGGAGGGTCCGTCGCCAGTCCTGCACGGGGAAGGCACACTTCCTGCCGGCCAGCTGTGGACATGTACAGGAGGACTAGGGGTGGGGTGAGGGGTGACAGCAGAGGCCCAGAGTGGGGGCTGCATGCACCGCTGGGGCTCAGCCTTCTCCTTCGGGTCCAGGCACAGAACCTGAAGCCACATCAGCGCCTGAACCCTGGCGACCAAAGGGAGGTTGGCCACCTGCCACCTGGTGGGTGGGAGCACTTGGAAATTACAGACTGGGGGGAGGGGAGATACGGATGGCTGGGGGAGCTCTGCGGGTCTGGGTGGGGGTTCCGGGCCAGAACTCACATGGAGCAGGGATGCTGCCGCAGGCAGGCCTTTGTAACTGCTAGGACCGCTGGGCCTCAGGGCCCCCCGAGAGGGGATAGGGGACATCTCAGGAAGCCCTGTCTGCCATCCCTGTGTGTTCTCCTTGCTCTGGGGGTGTTGGAGTTCACCCCAAACCAGGACTGCTGGGCTGCTCTGAATCTGTGTGGCTCCCTTGGCAGCTCTGGGAGGCAGAATGCAGGAAACCAGGGGCTGGTGGGTCAGCAGTCCTCTCTGGTCCCTGCACTTGGCTTCCCTCCTCCGGGCAGCCCTCCCTGGCCTCCCTGCCTGGAGTCTTTTTCCTTTGCTTTCTTTGGCAAGTTACATCAGGACACATTTGCAAAGCTTCCTCCTCCCAGAAGCTTTTTCTGACCCAGGGCAGAAGAAATCCATCTTTCTGCTGGCTGTCCTCAGGGCCTTGGACTTGGCCCCATATCCTATTGTGATGGGATAGTCACATGGCCCTGTTCCCCACCAGTCCCTGAGAGCTGGGGGCTAAGGGCCACTTTCTGTGTCCCTGGTACCCGGGCCAAGGCCTGGAACAGAGAGGTGCCTGGTGCCTCCATGGTTCATGCGGCGGGGCCGGGGCAGCCCATGTGCCTGTGGTTCTTGCGCAAGCCCTAGGCCCAGCCCCAGAAGTGCGTGCCCCATGGCGTCAGGGCCTATGTGCAGCAGGCCCTGGGGACGGGAGGAGTCTGCATGACCTCAGAGGGGTGTGTGCAGGGACGAGGGGGACGTGCGTGAAGTCATGCTTGTTTATGAGGCTCTGACACAGCACCCGTCATTTCCTATCTGCCGGGCCACACAGCTCTTTCCCTACTCAGCCAGCCTCTGACTTATCCTCGGGCATCACATGCTGTCACTCCTGCAGCCCATTTCAGCAGGGATGACAGGATCCGAGCTGTTGGTCTGCAGTTTGGATAATGAGCATCAGGAAAGCGCTCTGGCCTCAGGATGACAGACCCTCCCAGCAGCTGTCTACTTGGGCCCGTACAGGGCATGAGCTATGAGGTGCCCAGCTGCAGCTTGGCATCTCTGTGAGGGTCGCGGAGCCGGCAGGGCTGGGGCCCCAGATGGGAGCTCCTGGAAAGGAATGACCACAGGGATGGAGAAGGGGATGGCCAGCCCTGTGCCCTATCCTGCCTTTCTGCCCCTGGACCTCCCAGGAAAGGATCTGCAGGGCCCAGAGATAGAGTCCCAAGAAAAGGGTACTGGGGAAGAGTCATAAGGGTCTCAGAAAGAGGGAGGGAGAGAGGGACCCACATGGCTCAGGTGGAGACAAAGGGCTGGCAGGGGCCAGCACCAGGGATGAGGGGGAGCAAGCAGGCCCCGGAGTTTCTCTTGAGAATGGGAGGGATCCTCAATTTCACTCCATCCCCCAAGTCCTGGTCCCTGAGGCAAATGCCCTCACAGTCCAGACAATGGAGAGGGATACAGACCTCATAGACCAGGGTGCCTGCCTTCCCTAAAGGTATTCACGTTCATGAAGGTTAGAATTGATGTAGTCCGAGCTTGCCTTTGTTGGCTGGTATGTGGGTCGGGGCATGGAGGCTGTGAGGACAGGGCTGCCCTTGAGAAGGATTATGAGGAGGTTGGAGTGGATAATGCCGAGGGAGAGGATGCGGGTGAAGAGTAATTAACCTATCTGCTACAATTTTACACTCCGTTGTCTTGGGACTGCCTTATTTCTGTTCTGGAAGCTGTCTATTGTGGCCCTAGCTTATCAAAAAGTGATGTTTCTATTAAAAACAAAACAAAACAGCACCTTGCTGGCCAAAATGGAAACACACACACTCACACGTATACATGTGCACGTATGCACACACACACAATGCACATGCACACGCTCTGCCCCATTTGGCAGCGTTACCTGGTGGTTCCTGGCAAGAAGTCTGACAGGTCCTCACAACCTGAGAGTGAGTTCTTTTGTCTTCAAGGGTCAGACACTAGGTCAAGCCATGTGGAAAAACAAGGAATTTATTGTAAAGAGAGCATCGGGAGGGGTAGTCTAGCTATTCTCTGGCTCCTGCTTTCTTATTATTTCCTTATTGGGGTAGGGTTTCCATAGAGTGAAATGCACACATCTTAAGTACACGGGTGGTAGGTTTTTGTCTGTGCCTACACCCACATAACCTCCACCCAGATGAACATAAAGAACATTTCCGTCACCCCAGAAAGTCCTCTTGTGCCCCACCCCAGTCACTTAAACCCACAGCTCCCCAGAGATGACCCCTGTTCTGATTTCTATCATTATACATTACTTTCAATTGTTCTGAAACTTCATATAAGTTGAATCATACTGTGTAAACCTTCTTATACAACACTGTGTAAACTTATGGTTTGGTTTCTCTTTGGTAAATGCCTGGATTTACCTAAGATTGCTGGGTCATAAAGTAGCAGTATGTTCAACTTTATCAGAAACTGCCAAGCAGTTCCAAAGCAGCGGGACCACTTTACTCTCCCACCAGCGATGCGGGTGAGTTCCACTCACCCCTTCTCTTCATCAACACTTGGTATTATCAGTCTTCTAAATTTTGCCACACAAGGGGGTGGGTAGTAGTATGTTCACTGTGATTTTAATTTGTGTTTTCCTAATGACTAGTGAAGCTAAGCACCCTTTCCTATGCTTATTGGACATTTGGATTTCCTCTTTTGTGATGTGCCTTTTGACTTTTTTTTCCAGTTTTGTGTGTATGTTGTGTTTTATCATTTTCCTTTTTGATGAGTAGGAGCTCTTTATATGTTCTAGCTATTCTATCTATTTCTCTGTCAGGTATTTGTACTATGAATATTTTCTCCCAGCCTGTAGCTTGCCTTTTTGCTTTCTTGATGGTGTTTGTGGGTAAGCAAAAGTTTTCAATTTTATTGAAGTCAGATTTATCACTTTTTTCTCTTATGATTAATGGTTTTTTACATCCTGTTTAAAAAATGTTTGTTTACTCTGAGATCACAAAGATATTTTCCTGTTTTCTTCTGGAAACCTTATTGTTTTATCTTTCACATTTAGGTCTAGGATTCATTTCAGAATAATTTTTCTGTATGGTGTAAGGTAAGGGATCAAGGTTCCCTGTTTCGTATGGATTTCCAGTTGATCCAGCTCCATTTACTGAAAATATCTTCCTTTCTCCACTAAATTGCACTGGAGACTTCATGGAAAATCATGTGACTGCATGTGTGTGAAACTATTTCTGGATTCTGGATTCTGGATCCTTTCCACTGATCTGTGTGTCCTTATTGTGGCTTTATAATAATCTTGATTCACATGGTGTAAATTCTCCAGCCAAGTTTGTCTTGGCTTTTTATATTTCCAAATATATTTTAGAATCAGCTTTGTGGACCTCTATAAAGAAAGCTTGCTGGAATTTTCATATGAATAGCATTGAACCAATTTAAAGAGAATTGACATCTTAACCGTATTGAGTGTTAACAATCCATGAATATGGTATACCTCCCCATTATTTAGATTTTTATTAATTTCCTTCAGCAATGTTTTATAGTTTGTAGTGTAAAGATCATAGACGTCTCTCATTAAAATTAGAATTTTTGATTCTATTGTATATAGTACTTTTATACCACTTTGGTGTCTTGGAATGGTAATTCTCATAGGTTCCTCTCTCTCTCTCTCAACTACTGCATACATGTTCTCAGTGCAAATTTTGAAAGGAGCCAGTCTGACTGGCCTATTCAAAACCACAGTCTTCCTAGGTATAATCTCCTTTGATTCTGGGGACCACCAACCTGATCCCATTACCAAGCACAACATACTCCTTTCCTGAGCAGAAAACATCAGATGCAATGTTTTTTTCACAGGAAGGAAGGATCATGTGTGGCAGCTACCGTGACCGACATGTCACAGTTCTGTCGGGGAGTGCTGCCCGCCCCCCCAACCTCCAAAAGATATATCTGCCTGGAACCTTAGAATGGGGCCTCAATTGAAATAAAAGCCTTACCATACGTAACTAAGGTAAAGCTCTTAAGATGACATCATCCTAGATTAGGATGGGCCCAAAATCCAACGGCAGGTGTCCTTACAAAAGACAGAGAAAGAGAAGAGACCCGGAGAGACTTAGAGGGGAGAAAGTGGTGTGAATATGGAGGTAGAGATTGGAGTGATGTATCCACAAGCCAAACACCAAGGATTGCCCCACAGCTACCAGAAGCTGGAAGAGGCATGGGATGGATTCTCCTTCGCAGCCACCAAAAGAAACCAGCTCTGCTGACACCTTGATTTCAGACTTCTGGCTTCCAGAATCATGAGAGAATACATTTCTGTTGTTGTAAGTCTTCCAGATTGTGTTAATTTGTTACAACAGCCCTAGGAAATGAATACAGATATAGATATGTAATACCACCCTAAACTGATGGATGGTTATAGCTAGAGCACCTGCTTGAGTAATACAACTGCCCTGCAGAAGGTGCAGCCGTAAGCACTCCTCACTCTCACACCACACCTTTCCCCCCATGTTGTGGGGACTTGCCCTGAACTGCAATGGGGCCGCCTCAGGCTGGGATTCATGTAGTAGAAAATGGGGGGGGCTCCGCCAGTTCCTTTGCTGTTCTGTGCCACATTTTTCTAGCCCCCAGGGTTGGACAGGTGGGAGGGGAGAGGTAGTTTTAACTTAGGGTTGATTTCTTCTAGTTGGGACAGATATCCAAACGCTAATTTTTTTCCCTGGCTGAGCACCTCTGGGGTTCCCTCAGCAACCAATGACAGGGACCCTTTGGAACCTCCTTACACTGGCAACACTTTCTTAGCTGTGAAAGACCCTTCCTGCTCCTGATCTGGAAGTTCACTTTGCAGATACCCCCTTGGGTCTTGGCAACTCAAGGCCAGCCACCGTCCAGAGATCCAGTGGCCATGGGAACCTCACTCATCTTGCTGTGCCAAACTGTAAATACAAGCCATTCCCAACATGTCGTTTTCGTTAAAGTGACTTTAAAATAAGATTTAACATCTGGTAGGTCAATTCCCCCTAACCATTTTATTTTAATAATTTCCTTGTATACTTTCTCTTTGCTATAAACTTTTAAATCCTTTGTCCAGCTCCCTATCTTTCATCGCATCTCCTTCCCCCCACTCCCCCAAAGCCAAAACACATTAAATTTATATTCTAACTTGGGGAAAATTACATTTTTATGGCATTACATTTTCCCCATCCAGAATTTAAATTTTCTCTATTTGTTAAATGTTTGAGAGTTTCCATTCAATTTCATAGGTTTTCTCACATAGGTTCTGTATTTTTCTTTTAAAAATTATTTCTGAGATTTTATGGTTATTGTGAATGCATTCTTCTTGTTTTTATGTCTAGCTGTTTTCGAGAAAAAAACAGATATTTCTTATCTATCATATTTTCAGCTGCCTTAAATTCTCTTATCAATCCTGATTGTCTGTTTCCAAGAGTGTCTTGGCTTTTTTGGATGTACAATAATTTAATTTGCAAATAAAGATAATTCTGTCTTTTTCTTCTCACATGTAACCAATTAACCTATTTTTTCTTGCATTATTTCTTTAGCTAGAACCTCTAAAATGGTCTTCACTTTAATGGTGATGGCAGGCATATACTTTTTGCTGGTAATTTTAATGACAATGGTTTCAACCAAGCAGTAATTAGTCCTTTGCCTTTGATTTTAATAAATATGTTTGTCTTAGTTAACATTTTTTTCCATTCTTATTTCATTTGGAATTTTCAATAGGAATGATTGCAAAATTGTATTAAATGCCTTGTCACATTTCTTGATACAACCACATGATTTTTTACCTTTATGTAAATGTTCTCAGATCTTGAATAACTCCATTTTGGGAACAAGCCCTATTTTATCACTATATATATATATGTCTCACTATATATATATAATCACTACTATATATAAATTATATATATTATATATAAATCATACATATTTATAAATCACTATTTATATATATATCATGTATATATATAAGTATATATATATATAAATTGGTTTCAATTATCTATCATCGGCCATAAACTAACTATAATAGTAAAAATTAAGTAAAAGGAAAATGGAAGTATAAATTGAATTCTATTTGTATACCATTGCCTTTGGGAAGCTATACAGTGTAGTGGTTAGGGCACAGACGTAGGAACCAGCCTTGCTGAATTTAAATACCAGCTCCACTACCTAATATGCCCAGATGAGAAGCTACATTTCCCAGCCACACCTGCAGATGGAGGTGGCCAATGAATTGTGGGTGGAAGTGTGTGGGGGCCTTTGAGAAAGCCTGCCCTTTTATAGTTCTGTTCCTTACCTTTCCTCCTGCTTCTTTCTACCTAGACACTGGGTGTGATGACTGAAGGCCCAGCAGCCATTTTGTGACCTTGAGGGTGAATGCTCCATGCTGAGAATGGTGGAGCAGGAAGGTGGAAGGAAGCTGGTCCTGGTGACACCACTCCACCTGTAGCCTCCATAGGCCCAGACTGCTTAAACATGAGACAGAAATGTATTTCTGCCTTGTTAAGCCACTGTCATTTCTTCTCTCAGCTGAGAGAAGTAACAAAGCAGCCAGTTCACCTTACTGAAGAACAGAAGGGGGCTTGTGGAAACTTACAGGCAATAAGCCACCACACCCAGCCCCTCGCTGCAGAGGAGTCCTGGGCCTGTGCTATCTAGCCATGTAGCCCACATGAGAATGAATGAAGCCTCAGCCTGCTGTTCTGGGAGCCCCCAGGCTACCCAAGACACCTATTTATCTTTACACCATACACCCCAAACCTAGCCTTCTTGGGACCAAGAAGCCATGGATGTCTTCAAATCCATCCAGACCCAACTCCCCTGTGCTCAAATCCCTGCTTTCTAACCCCTCAGCCAAGACCAGGGAGGAACCTGCAAGTTGGGCATTTCAAAGAGGTGGCTATCTCCACCAGGGACACGGTGACCCAGAGTCGGAGGCCCTGCCGAGGACACCTGGCCACCTGCAGCCACAGCTGCTGGGCTCAGGAAGCTTAGCACAGGTCAGAGTGGGATCGCCTCACGTGTGCTCTTCAGATTTCCTGTGTGCGGGTTCGGTGTTCAAAACCACTGCACAGACACTTTTCCCCCAACATCTGAGGGCCTGGGGGCTTCCATATCTTTTTGCAACTCCAGATGCCTCATAGACACTGTTGGCTGGGAGTTTGTCCCAATCTACACTCTCGCAGACACCACTCCCTTCCTGTGGGGACACTGACTCTCACCAAAGAGGTGTCTTCTCCCCTGCCTGGTATTTTCCAGCAGCACGGGCCTGCCCTCCACTTCTAGAAAGAGCTTCTCTTCCATCCAGCTTCCTGCACACCCCACTTCCCACCATGGCCCACAATTGCCTCCCAGTTCGGGAGGGCAGGATTCTCTCAGGAACCTTGGGAATGCTCATGGCGTAAAATCATGTCAAACCGAGTTAAATAGCAAAGGTAATGTAGTGGATCATGTACCTGTAAAGCCCAGGAGTGGACCTCAGTTGAGGCTTGCTCTAGCCTCACAGACAGTATCATCAAGAACCCAACTCTTTTATCTCTGCTCTTCCTTCCATGGTGATGGCATCCTCCAGGTGACCCCAGTGCCTCCAGACTCTTCTCTCGTGCTCACGACACAGATATGCCAGTTCTAAACTCCTATCCTTTCCCCACAGACGTCTCTTTTAGAGTTCCCACAATAAGGAGAGGAAGGGTTGCACTCCAAGAAATCTCAGCAAACAGCTCACATTGCAATTGCCCTGGGAACTCGATGAAATACTCTTAATAGCACCTTCCTTGGGGTGAGAGTCATCCTGGCTTTCCTTTGCTGACCTTGCAAACGGGGAAGAGCAAGTGATCTGGGCACCAAGGGTATGTAGCCGCTGTTCCCGCTCCAGACCCCGGGTGCCCACTCCTGCTCCCTGACCTCAGGCTACAAAGGTGGGAAGGCCTTGGGGACATGGAGTCCCCTGGCATGGGTGGGTAGGACTGACATTGGAGGGGTGAGGTTCCCACTCACAAGCCAGTTGGCCCAAAGGAGCCCTGGGCTGGGAGAGGAGGCTACAGAAGGCACTGTGAGGGGAGTACTTGCGGGCCCGATGGTCATGGACAGAGGGCATTCCAGAGTAGTCCTTGAAGGAGGGGTGAGGGATGGAGTTCCACACAGAAGGCACAACCTGAAAAGGAGGGATGCAGGGGCAGGGACGAGCAGCAGAGACAAGGCGGCTGGGCCCATCCAAGGGCCACATATGAAAGAAAAGATAGTGTTGCAGGGGAGGAGTGCACAGGGAAGGGCTCAGGGCACAACCCCAGCTCCAGTGGACAAATATGGATCTTTCTCCATGTCGGGAGGCTGTGTGCAGACCACGTAGCCCCTCCGGCATCATTTTCCTCCTTCCCAAGGTGCCTGTCTCTCTCTCCTACCCCACCCCCACCCCTGCCCACTGTAGCTCCCACTGCCCTGCTTGGTCCTGCTGCTCAGCTGTGCACCAGGAAAGTCTGGAAGTCATTAGTGGCGAGCAGGGCCCTCCTGCTGTCTGCACCCAGCTGGGAAAGCAAACAGAGCTGGGGGTGGGAAGATGAAAGGGTCCCCAGTCCCGGGGCCAGGGTGGAGCAGGAGGGGGCTTTGGGGTGACGTGCAGATTTGGGGGATGTGGGCATCCCTGCCTAGGAGAGAGAGACCTGAGCCAGCCTCTGCACGGGTGGGCAGGAGGGCAGGCCACCCACGGCTCACGTGGCCCCAGCTCTGTGCAGTAGGCACGGCCATCCTCCTCTCTCAGGGGAGGGCAAAGACTCAGAGAGGTCAGCGGGCCTCCCCAGCGGGACCTGGGAACGGATGGAGCAGCCTCTGCTGGCCTTCCTGAAACCCCCCTCTGGCCACTGGGGGAAGGGACCCACTGAGAGGATGCAGTGGAGAGGTCAGCAGGGGTGGGATGCAGAGGGCCAGGCCAGGAAGGGACCTGGGGAGGAATGCCGAGGGCTGGCCCACGGGGTACAAACCCTCTCACTGCCCTGAGAAACAGCACTGCTTGAACTTCCTTGCTGCACAAGAAAGGCGGATGGTCTGGTTGCCAAACTGAGCTCGCGTTTATGAGAATACGCGGGGATGGGGCAGGAGGGAGGCCCTGACCGGGCTGCTAGAGGGCCAGCCCGGGGCAGATGCCTTTGTACTCAGGACTTACTAAATTGTCAGCAGCACCTGGGGTACCATTAGCCCATTTTACAGACGGGAAGTTATGACTAGGAAACCAGCTCACCTGTGTGAGATCACAAGCTGGGGACTGCAGCGGCAGGGCCCTGGGCCTCAGGCTCCCCAGTCCTGGGAATGAAGGTGGGGGGAGCAGTGCAGATGTGTTCCCACAGAGCCTCCTCTGAGAACCTGGCAGTGAGGACCTCAGCCTGCAGGGTGGCAGAGTGGACGCCTTGATCCCAGCATAGGAAGCCCCCCTCCCTCCCACCTCCCCGCCCCCCCAACCCCCAGGGTGCTGGCCGATTTCTCCAGCACATTCTTGGCAGCATCTTGTTCCAGTCCGCAGAGGCAGACCTTTCCCAGTGCCTTCCTGTTCAAGTTCACGGGCACGGGATGCAGACTCGAAGTTGAAAGGAGCAGGTGGGCGAACTTGGCTGAACAAAGTTTCTTTTCTTCCTCCACAAGAAGAGTGAAGGCCAGACCTTGGGCTCCTCACCAGTGCGGGGAGGGGTTTGGCCCAGTCAAATTCTCAACCGGGAAGAAAAGAGCTCAGCGTTCTCAGAGGCTGGCCTCCATTTCAGGGACTCAGAGTTCAAACTCGTCTCTGTGTTCATCTTAGAATTAGAACCTAGTGTCAGGTTTCCAGGACAGGAGGCCTCACGCAGTCACCAAGATGGCTCCAGGGTTCTCTGAGCTACTTCCCTAGCTCTTGCAGAGATCGCCCTGAGGACAGAAACACAGGAAGCAGAAACTGGTGTTCCTCTGAAAAAGAGCTTTTTAAAGTACTTGGTGAATTTATTCTTTATTGTATTGCTTTAATTGATGGCCGTGAATCATGCTTTCACAAAACATAAATGCAAAACGGTTATTTTAAAAGATAAGTCCCCGACTGGGTTATTTGGAGATTTGCCTAAGACGGAATATGGAGAAACCATTTGAAAGTATCTTCAAGTCTAAACAGAATCTGCCCTTTTTTTCATTGTGAGAAAAATAAAAGAAGCAAGACTCCGTTCTTGAGAATTCTTCCGTCCACCAACAGAGAGCCTGCTACAGACAGACAGGGACAGGAGCAGTTAGACTTGGCAGCCGACCAGATTCTGAAGGTCCTGGGTTTGGGTTTCCACCCCTATCCATAGGGCTTTTGGGGGGTTCCTGAGACCCATTCCCCATTCCATCTCCACACGCTGTCCAGTCAACATATTTATTGAGCAGCTACGACATGTCAGACACTGTTCTAGAATCCGGGATCACAGCAGCGGACAAAACAGACAAAAATTCCACCCCCCCACGGAGCTAACGTTCTCATGAGGGAGATGGACAAGGCGCACATACGCAGGATGTCACCTGCCTGACAGGAGCTCTGCTCTGAAGACAGCTGGAGCAGGGAAGAAGGGAGGGACACCTCGTTGGGAAGTGGGTGGGGCGCTGCATCATGAAGCGTGATGTTCAGGGGAAAGTTCATTGAGAAAGTGACAGGAAAGCAAAGATCTGAAGAAATGAGAGAGGAGACCGCAGGATTCTGAGGGAGGAGGGTGCCAGGCAGAAAGAACAGAATGTTCCAGAAACATTCAGGGGACTGGCCATTCTGTGTGGGGGGCAGTGAAGTGATGGGGTGGGAAGTGGCAGAAAGTGGAGGGAGGGGGCTAAGAGCTGAGGAGGTATAGTAACCACCTGAAGCGCGTTCCTCTCCAAAAAAAGGTATGTCCACGTCCCAGGACCTGTGAACAGACCTTATTTGGAAAAAGAGCCTTTGCTGACGTGATGAATGGAGGATCTCAAGATGACATCATCCTGGGTATCCAGGTGGACCCTCAATGCAATTACAAGTGTCCTTATAACAGGCACACCGAAGGGAGGCGTGAACACAGAGGCAGAGAGGGAATGACGCGGCCACCAGCCAAGGTCATGGGAGCCGCCAGGTGCTAGGAGAGGGGAGGAAGGATCCCACCCAAAGGCCTTCAACAGAGAGCAGGGTCCGGCCGACTCCTTGATTTCAGGCTTCTTACCTCCAGAACCATGTGTTGTCACCTGTTCTGTGGTGATTCATTAAGGCCGCCACAGGAAACACATGCAGGACAGCAGGGAGCCAGCGTGGAAATGGGGAGAGCAGCGTGGGAGGCACTCCAAAACAGCGACCCACTGACTCCCAGGTCCATCGGCCTGCCTCTACCCAGAGTTTGCTGTGCTTACGTACCACCTGGGTGTTGTTTTAATGTCTCTCCTTGTTTTAGTATCAGTAAACTCATTTAAAAGTGCAATGTTAGATCACTAAATTAAACACAAAACTAAATCCATTTTCCATACATAGAAGGTAACCTTGACTGCCCGCATCTGGACAGGCAGGGCCCTTGCCGGGGTGGGGGGTGGGGAGAATCATGGGGAGTAGGCACAGGAACCAGCCTGGGATCTGGGTCCAACCACAGAGGGGACTCCTGGGAATGAATGGTCTGAACTGGTATGAGCTTTCTCCCTTGGACAAGTACAGGCCAGGAATGAGCCCAGTTTTATTGGGTTTTTTTTTTAGATGACCAGGTAGAGTGAAGTGCACTAATATTTAGTTACAGATTGATTTTGCTTGGCATGGTTTTTAAATCATGTGCACACATGAGTCTGACTTGAATTTTTTAAGACACGGGGAGCATGCAAAGGAATGACCCCATGGGCACACTCTTGTCCCTAAGTTACCGGTGGCCCCGCCGGCTTGGGTGGGGTTGGTCTCTGCCTCAGGCCCAGTGGTGGAGGAAAGGGTTTCAGTCTTGGAATAGGGGTGGGGAGGTGGCAGGTTCAGAAACTTACCAGATGCCCTTTGTAGGAGACTGGAATCTCCAGCCGTGAACTCAGACGTGCAAGGAATGAATGCCAGTGACTTCAGTGTGTCCTGAAGAGCCACTCCATGCCCTGTTTTGTGCCCCGGGTGCCTAACCTGTAGGGTAAATCATAAACCAACAGGCCTTCTCCAACAAGGAGGCCAAGGTATTTCTTCCCAAGGTCCCCTCCCTGCAGGGTCATCTAGGGCTGGCTGTGTTCCTTTGCCAGAGGTCATGCACGGTTCCTGGCTCCTGATTGGTGGCCCCTCCACAAAGCCCCTTCCTTCTGATGATGGCCTCACCTCTGCCACCAAAAGGCAGAGGGTGGTGGTAGCACCTGGCTGTCACCAGCTGGGGCACCGCACCATCCCTCGTGGGTTTCCAACCCCCTCTCCACACCTCCACGGAACTCCTTTAAGAATGTGCTTCAGGAAACCTACCCTCGGAATGGTCTCTGGGATCCTGTCATTCAGCTATTTGAGGAACACACTGATCACCCCCTCCTGGCCAGGAGAAAAGGGGACACGGGATATCTGGCATTCAGGGGCGTCATGATTCCCCAAAGGAAGCCAGTGGGGCATGCCCCAAGTACAGGTGGAGGGCAAGGCATTGGAGCATTAGGTGGCTGTGACACCCAGTTGCTATAGCAACCACAGCCTGAGGAATAGTACGGACCCTGGAGCACCATTTGTCAAAACATGGCCGGGTCCACGGACTGGTGCCATCCACGGACTGCTTGTTGCTGGTCGGAGATGAGATAGGCTCAGAAATTTGGAAGCTTTTGCAGCATTTTGGTCCAGCTACGACACCCAAGTACATGCAAGCATGTGAGCGGTGTTCTTACAGCACGGGTGAGAAGGACCAATCTGGACATTGTCAGAGTCACAGTGCGAGCGCATCCTTGGCGTGTCACCGGGTGTGAGGTCTTGGCTCTAACCTGAAAGTATTTAAAATGTGGAATCCACTTCTCTCTAAGATAATTTAAGTTCTCTAACCTATAGAGTTAATTGTTGGGACTACTACTAATGAGGAATTGGAGATGCACTTTTTAAATTTTTTATTTAAATTCAATTTAGTTCGCATGCAGTGTATTATTAGTTTCAGAAGTAGAGTTTAGTGATTCATCAGTTTATATAATACCCAGTGCTCATCACATCACGTGCCCTCCTTTAAAAAAAAAAGATTGTATTCATTTGAGAAACAGAGATACAGACAGAGAGCGTGAGTAGGGGGAGAGGCAGAGGGAGAGGGAGAAGCAGGCCTCGATGCGGGACTCGATCCCAGGACCCGGAGATCTTGACCTGAGCTAAAGGCAGACGCTTAACCAACTGAGCCACCCAGGCGCCCTAGTGAGTCTTTGTATTAATCATCTATATATACTTTCAGTGAAATACACAGCTTTTGTCATTTTAATAGTTTTTTTTCCCATGCTGTTTATTCTAATTATATTTATTGAAAAGTAATTTTATATGTATTGAATCTAATACTTTGTATGTCTTGTTTTTTTCATTTATTTTTTAAAGTGAATCATTTCTATTGTATTTTACGTAAGTATCAGTCTGCAGTGGATTGGAAATGTCTTCAAAAGACCTTTCCCCACAGACAGTTTGAGAAGCACCATTTGAAAAAGCATACCTAGGGCCAGGGAGAAGTTTTGAGCTAAGAACGGCTTATTTTTTTCTATAACTAAACTTAATTAGAATCCACCAGGTTTGGGTTCAATTTTAGTAGATTTCTGGTAATCTCCATTAATTCAAGCTTTCACACTCACCTGTATCACAGACACCTGCCCCTGCTTTCCCTGGGGTTGTATGGAAATAGAGTGACCCTATGATTGACTTGTGGGGCAGATAGTCCCAAGTCGACACCTGTTGTCTCAGCATCATTATTAATAGTGCCCCTTTCACTCCCAGAGCCCCAGTTTAGATAGTAAGTGCTTTGGTGACCCTGTATAGAAGGTGCTGGGTCTGCCCAGGGCACAATCTTATTCTTTGTCCAGACTCTCCAGCTGGCATTAGCCGCACTCTGCCTTATCTAGTGTGGTCCTGAGATTTCAATCCTTGCAGTTTCCAGTGGCATCCTCCTCCTCCCTCCTGACAGCAGAGCCTTCCTTGTTCTCTTTCTCTCAGCTTCTTCTGCCTCCTGTTCTAGGCTCTTGGGACGTTATCAGTGAACAAAACAGGAAAGACGGAAAAAAGGCCCTGCTTGCAAGGATTTTTCTTCTTTCTGATATTCTAAATTATGTTTCCAAGGCTATGAACTTTCCTCTGAATACCGCTTTGTATGCACTCCCCAGGTTTTCATGTGGATGTTCTTAAACAGCTTCAGTTCTAATCCCTCTTCTGCTCTAGGATTATTTAGAAGGGTTTTGTTTTTTATTTTCAAGATTTTTTTTTTTTTACTATGCTTTTGTTGTACGGGTATTCCATGTGTGTTCCCTACACCTTCTCTTATTTAGTCCTTACAACAGCTCATCCAGCTAGGGTACCATTCCCATTTCACATATGTGAAAACAGAAGTCCGGAAAGGGCTAGAGGGATAGAGTAGGGATTCAACCCTAACCCAACAGGCTGGAAGAAGCACCCTCTCCCCTGCCCTGAGCAGAACAGGCTCTCTGCCAAAAGAGCCTGCTGGGCATTTGTTCTCAGCCCTATCCTGAGTTTTGCATCTTTTCAGTGGGTTGCAGCTGAGGGACGAGGCTGTCCAGCTGGGGATGTGCAGTCTCTCTCTGCCAGGCTGAGAAGCCACGCCTCAGATCCCAGCAGCAGCCCAGGGCCTGCTCTCTGTGCAGCAAAGGGAGAAAGATGCCAGCAGAGAAACTATCCACAGCCTTGCTCAGTCAGCCTTATTGTCCCAAAGGCAAGGTGGGGTGACCAAAGCCAGGGAGCACTGGGCAAGTGCTGGGTGTCAGGCAAGTAGCCAGGACCATTAGGTGGCCAATTTGCAATAGGGGCAGTGGGGAGAGGAGCTTTTCCAAGGGGTGACATGAGCCAGTCCTGTGTGGCAATTTGGGACTTGGGGAAGGCTTCCAGGCTGAGGGAACAGCAAGGGCCTGGAAGAGGGGACAAGTAACTTCTTGTGCTCACCAGAGAATGGAGATCATACCTCTGAGCATGGTACCCAAAATCTTTCATATTATCTCCTGGCCTCCTACTTGCTCTTTGTTGACACACATGTGCGCGCACACACACACACACACACACACACACCCCACACACACAACTGCCCAGAGAATGCTGGGCCCTTCTGATAACATCCTGAACCAACATGGACCATGTGTAGGTTTTGGGGTTAATGGAGCATGTGCCAACCCTGGGAGGTCACCCCACCTGAAGGTCCCAGACCCGCTAGATGAACGCATGATGCACCGGGCCTCTCTGGCCCCTCTCCCCATCTGTCCAATGGGCGGATTGGCCCAGAAGGCCCCAGAGTCCCCATAGCCCACCGCAGTCTGACTCACTCTGCAAACAAGTAACACACAGCTCATTTTCTTCGTCTGCTGATGACAAGACAATCTCGAAAAATCCTGTTATGCTGGGAGGGGTGACAGAAAGGCCATTTGGGCAACACCCGTCCCTAAGGTCAGTGATCATTCACTTCCCAGCTGTGTTTTTAGGAGAAAATAATTAAGGGTCTGAATGCTGCCAAGAGGGTGGCTTTGTGGCTGTCCTTGGCCGTGACCCCATGGCAGAGTCCTCCACTGATTAAGCTCCCTTGCCCTGTCTGGAGCCCCACCTGCGGGTCCTTGCCACCGCCACTTAACCTCAGCTAATGGGGCCCCAGCAGTCCCTCTCCATGGATGGTCCCTTCCCCTCCCTGGGCTGCAGTTCTCAGAGCCTCTGTGGCCTCCCCTGCCTCCCCCACCTCCACTGTCCTCTGAGCACATAGCCTGTGCTTTGCGGTTTGCTGAGGTCATCCTCCTCTGTTTTCATAACTGCCTGGGAGCTAGGTTTTCTCAGCCCCATTTCGCAGATGAGGCTCTGGAGGCAAAGGGGCTTGCAGGGTCAGCAAGACAGGGCACCAGGACTTGGATTCCTCAATATTTCCAATCCCCCTGCATCTCTTCAGATCCAGGTCCTCAGCTCGAAGCCCTGCATCCAGTGCAGTCCCTCCCTGAGCTCCAGACTCACATCTGCACTGGGCCAGGGGCGGGGGGGGGGGGGGG
>NW_023270624.1:433804-470169 GCF_011800145.1 Mirounga leonina
GGGGGGGGGGGGGGGGGGGGAGTCTGATGTGTCCACAGGCAGCTCAGATCCAACAGGGCCCAATCAGTCATCCCCAACACCCTCAGCCTGCTGCCATCTTGGTTCCAAAAACCAGTGAATGGCTCTCCTGCTGCCCCCAGAGCTGGATACTGAGGGCCATGCTGTGGCTCCCTTCCTCCCCACTGCCCCTCACTCATGGCTCTGGAGCTCTACCTGTGCAACCTCCCAGAGCTCCCTGCTGTTGCCAGGCCTGCACCCAAGCCCACCCACCCAGCCTCCTCCTGCCTCAGAGATCTTTCTAGAGTGAAAAGCCCACCAGGTCACTTCTGCTTAAGGACAACCACTGGGCCTCCGACCACAGAACTCAGGTTCTGGCTGGGTGGGCTCCCCACATGCTTCTCTTCTGCCTGATCCCTGTCCTACCCATGTGTGATAGACAAAGGGTTTTACAGCCCGTTAGCCATGACTTTAGTTAGGTAACAGCAGCTCAGACTTTACTTGGGGATGTCACCCCCACCCCCATGGGGGGTGTGTAACCTAGACCGATGATGACATATACAGTGATTAGCTCAGGAATGCAAGACTCCCTGGACAAGCTGAGGAAATCCCAGGACTTCTGCTGGAAATCTCTGGGGAAGGAAGAGCCCCACTGGAGTTGCTGAGTCAGTAAGACATAAGCCTGGGGCTGCCAGGGGCCAGCAGGTAAGGGAAGTTGACCTGGAGCCAAAGCAGAGCTGAGAGATGGAGCACAAGATCTGAGCACCTGGATCCAGCTGTACCTGGACCTACCCCTGCAATATGGAGTTACGTGAACCAGTAAAGTCCCTTTTTGACTTGCACCAGTTTAAATTTTTTTTTCTCCCCGTTACACACCATCCAGACCAGTTCTGGGAAGAGTGGGTAGCTGCCTTTGGCTGTTCTTTGCAGCATGGCCGGCCCAGGAAGTGCCCGAGGGATAAAGGAATTCTATCCCCTGGTGGGAGAGGGGGCCATGCAGGAAGTTTCTGAGCGGATCCCCATCCTTGCCTTTGGTGTTGCTGCATTCCTTCCCGATACTCTCAGGAAAGGGACGAGATGGTTCCCCTCTTGGGAAAGAGAAGCAATGAGAAAGGAAGGTTCTCACTACTTCTGCAGCCTCTCTCAGTCTGAGCCCACCTATGACCCTCAGGCACTCAGTGAGTGTGATGGATGGGTGTGGTCTTGGACCAACCAGCATCTTCTCTTTTTCCCATCTGAGGACCCTCCCTTGACCTCTCATTCCAGGTGGTTCCAGGATGAACCTCTGTCCTCAGCTCCCAGGACTGGTCCCCCTGACTGGGGAAAGGAGCTCACTTCTCTACCCTCCCTGGGGTGGTTCATTGTATAGATGTGGCCACCAGACAGGGCACCTGTCTGAGCCCCAAGACTACCGGGAGGTGGGGTGAGTGGGGCACAGCACCATGAAGATGCTGTTTGAGCCCCTGGATCTACTTTTTGGGAACAGAACATTTCCTTTCTTTTCTTGCTTAAGTTGATGTCTTAGCTCAGGCACCATAACAAAATAACCAGGTGATTCAAACAAGAGACATTGATTTCTCACAGCTCTGGAGGCTTCGGTTCTTCGGGTTCTTGGTGAGAGTCCTCTTCCTGGCACGTAGACTTTCTTGCTGTGTCTTCACATGGCCTTCCCTCGGCGCCTGGGTGCAGAGAGAGAGCAATCTCTCTTCCTCTTCTTGTAAGGACACACATCCCAACAACAGCGTCCCACCCCCATGACCTCATCTAAATGTAGTCACCTCCCAAAGGCCTCACCTCCAAATACCATTATACTGGGAGTTAGGGTTTCGACACATGAATTCTGAGGGGCCACAAACATTCAGTCAAACAGCCAGTTCGAGGTGTGTTCCTGCTCCCTGAACCGAGCAGAGGCCTGAGGCCAGAACCGTGCGGCCCTCCAGGCCGGCCTCGTGGCTGAGGTCAGGTTCAGGGGACAGAAGGCAGAAGACGGGCCTGGCCAGAGTCCTGTGCCCAGTGGAGATCTTGGAAGTCCTATCACAAGGGGCTGTTGGGGCATCCCCATCACAGGATCTCAGGGACATCTTTGACGGCCAATGAGAGAACACAGTGTCCCATCTGGAATGATTGTCACTGGGCCAGCTATGAAAGGTAACCTGGCGTACAGAGTGGCCAGCATCCCTGAAATGGGCAGTCACCATGCGCTGCCTGTGTGTTTAGGGTTGGTGGGCGTCAAGACGGGATTAGCATATTCCTTCCAGAAAAGGTTCTGCGCTTGCTCGTTATCAGTATCCCTGCCATGACCGCATCCATGCACACGGACACGCCAGGATGGATGGCCAAGAGTCTGGATGTTGGCCTGTTTTCAGTTATTTTTGCTCTCCAACATCTGCAGACACACGAGAAGATCCAAAGTAGTTCACTCCATAGACTGAGATTGGTCAGCTTCATGACATGGGACAATTTGCATCCCTAGAGGACACAGAACGCCTTGTTCTCCCTGCCCTGGCTCCTTCGCCAAGGAGCAGGCCAGCCAGGCGGGCTGTGCCAAGAGACCAGCCCAGCATGTGCCTCCGCAGCCTTTGGCCTCATGGGCTGTGGGACCTGAGTCCCAGGCATGCCACCAGTCACTTTGCAGGCAGGACAGGAGGCCCCCCGTTCTTCCTGGGCTGGGGTGGGCCCCTCTGCTAGGAGCATAAATGCCCTTTGGACAAGAAGCCTTTCCTGCCAGGTTGGTGGCTCTTGATTTCTTTTTTTATGGGAAGATGACGATCGAACTGGGACACCTGGGTGGCTCAGGCAGTTAAGCATCTGCCTTCGGCTCAGATCATGATCCCAGGGTCCTGGGATCAAGTCCTGCATTGGGCTCCTTGCTCAGCTGGGAGTCTGCTTCTCCCTCCGTCCCTCCCCTGCTCATGCTCTCTCTCTCTCTCTCTGATAAAATAAATAAATAAAATCTTAAAAAAAAAGAAAGACAATATCCTCAAACGGATTGTGGTGATGGATGTACAAATCTGAGAATGGACTTAACACCATTGACTTGAGCACTGTAACGGCTGAATTATATGGTATGTGAATTCTATCTCAGCAAAGCTATTATATATAAAACCAAATAATACAGCCTATACACACCCAGTGCCTTCCCCCCGAGTCTCAGAGTTGCACAAGCATTTCCTGGTCGGTGTGTTTCACACTTCATGACACCAGGCCCCTGTTGACACGTATCGCCACATTTCTCTCTGGAAGAAGGTTGTACTCCCTGGTGCTTTCTCAGATACTGTGTGACAGCCTGCCATCCGCCATTTTCTGGAAGAGGAGAATGCTTTGCTCAACGCCATACACCCCAAGGCTGCAGAGAGTCAGAGTGCAAACCTGACCAACCCAGCTCTGGGCCCGAGGCTTGCTCTCTGGTCTCCACGCCTCCCGCCTGCTCTGGGCCCTGGGACTGCTGCTTTACCAGCAACACATGGCCCGCACACAGCCTCCTGCCTGCTTGGAGCCTTGCAGGGTGTAAAAACACTTGCTAATATCAGACCATCGCACGTGGGGGAGGGAGGTTGTGTGTTTTTACGGATTCTAAATTTAAATGTCTTAGAGACATACCAGCCAAAGGCGATGGGTAAACGCTGTCGGTATCCCGATTTAAACCCACAAGCAAAAAAAAATAAAAATAAAAATAAAAAATAAACCGATAAACTATAAAAAGACATTTTTGAGACAATCATGGAATATTGACTATACCCCAATGTATATCAATATTAAAGATGAGGTGAGTGTTAGATAACATAATATATTACTATTAACTTTGTTTGGTGTGATACTGGTCTTACAGTCTTAAGAGCCTTACACATCATGAATTATTAAGGAATCAAATCATATCAGGGCTTATTCCAACAAAACAAAAGCTGGAGAGATAGTTGAGACAAAATCAGTTACACGTGAGTAATTGTTGAATCTGGGTGATGCGTACGTGGGAATTCATTAGACGATTTTTGGAATTTTTCAAAACAAAAAAAAAGTGTGTGTGGTGTGTGCGTGTGTATACATGCTTGCCAAGATCACAGAGATTTTTCCAAAGATAATACTTCTAAGGAACTTAAAAACTGCACTCTCTGGTTGCCACTGACAAGAAAAGAAAGATGGGTTTTGTAGACAGGTCCAATTATTCCAGAAGATGTGTAAGACTCTCATGGGTCCGCAGAATGGGGAGGCCCCATCAGCTGTGAGACCCCCTATCTGCCCACGCTCCACCGAAAGTGAGAGTTACCGTAATGATCAGCTCTCAAGTCCCAGAAACAGGTGGTGCTACCTGCCTCCCAAGAGTTCACAAAGATCAGTGCTTGGAGGACCTGGTCCCAGGAAGGACTCGCCTCTGCAGCACACTGCCCAGGGGGGTAATGACCACCAGCTCAGCGACTGGGCAGGGGCTGGGAGGAGGGGAGGGCAAACAGTGCATCAGTCCCTGAGCGCAAGGGTCAACCTCACCAGGTAAGCCGGGGCCCCCACCCCAGCAAGGACAGAATGCCGGAGAAGTTCAGGCATGCACGCCTTCAGGCTGGGCTGGAGCCAACGTGGATCTGCTTTCCTCTGTTTTATCTACACTCTTGAATTCTCCCCACTGGGGTCAAGCCAGCACGCAAGGAACACCCCAGTCCCATATCCTAATTCCTAAGTGACTTCACTGGAAAGAAAACCCCTTTTTTCCGATGGGTCCTGCAATTCTCCTCTGGGTGACATGCACTGGTTCTTATCAGTCCGATTTAGGTCCCTTGGCCAGGCCAGACCCAACCCCTGTGTTCCGAGGATGGTGCCCTCATTGTCTAGGCCTGGGCCAGGCACCTGCCCCAGCAGCCGGCAGGGAAGCCAGCCACATGGGACCCAGCAGGCTGAGAGGAGAGAAGGGGTGGATTCCACAGAGGAATCTAGGGTGTTGTCCCAGAGGGGAGGAAAACAGGCCCAAATGCCCCCCTACCCATTGGTCACTCCAAAGTCATAGCCGCCCACGTGCCTAGTGAACACCCAGGCAGACCCTCCTTGAAGCCTCCCTCCTGTCCCAGCAGGGTCCAGAAGGTTCTCATGTCCCCACCGCCTCAACGAACATGGAAACCAGGCCGCCACGGGAAGCAAGAATGGCTTCGGGTTTGCTCTGGGGCCCAGACCCTAGCATGGGATGCCCTCTACTGCCCTGTGTGCATGGGCCACCCAGAAGCACACCCTCTCCACTGTCTGATGGAGGGGGACACGGGAAGAGTCCTGGACCCCAAACTTTCACCCTCTGTCCCTGCCCTAGGCTCCAAGAATCATAGCCAAAGGCCACTGCTAGCCTGGACAACTTGGAGGGGACATGGGCCACCACCCTCAGAGAGCCCCTCTTCCACCCAGCCCTAGAACCTGCAGGACATGAGCGGTGGTATGGAGCAGTCCACTCAGCTGCCTACGGGGCCAGGCAGGAAACCAAGGCTGCACCCAGCCTAGGAGGGAGGACGGGGAGATCGTGAAGGGCAAGCCCCTCTAAGGACACAGCCGCACTCAGCTCTGGGCAACCGGAATTGTCAGAATTGCCAGCTCTTCTAACTGGTCAGAGAAACTGTGGAGGCCCAGGACACAGACTGAGCTCTTCTTAATCTCGTCTCAGCAGAAAAGAGGGTGAGCAAGCAAGAACGCAGTATCAGAGTCTCCACCGAAATCCGTGGCAGTCAGAGTGACCAGCCGCCCCAGTTTGCCCAGGACCTAAAAAACCTCAGTCCTAAAGCCAGGACAGTCCCAGTAAAAGTCAGACAGCTCGTCTCCTTGGGTTACACCCTCAGACAGGATGACAGAGCATTTCCGGAAGGCAGCGTGCAAGGTTAAGGCAACCAGCCGGGCTGGGCCAGCTTGAGGGGTGCTCAGCCAAAGCATAACCACTCAGAAACCTGAGGGGCAGGACCCAGACAGGACAGTGTGGGAGAGGCCACCAGACCGAACCTGAGGCCTCAGGGAGAAGATTTACATCTTGACTGCACCCCCTCCCTCTCCAGACCTCCTGCTGGCCAGAGCCAACCAGAAGCCAGAGGGCCTGGGACCCCCAGGAAGGCCAGTCTCCCAGGGCACAGAACCAGGGAGGGGTAAAAGAGTGGATCTGGTGTCTTTTTGTCCCAGAGGAGATGCTTGCCTGAAATAACAGAGGCTGAAATAATACACTGCTTACCATCACCAGCCCCTGCATCTTGGCCAGGGTACCCTGCTGCTCTCCACTCACCAATGTCCAACAGCCAGGGCACGCAATCCCAGATTTCTGCCCGCCCACATGGACCCTCACCCTCTCCTGGCTGGGCAGAGCCCAGCTTTTCCTGGGTGCAATAGCCCCAGAAGTGGACAGCATTGGCATTCCTGGGCCAGATCTGGGCTTCACAGCACGATTTGAAATTCCTTCTTTCTTTCGTTCTTTTCTAAAGATTTATTTATTTATTCGACAGAGAGAGCAAGAGAGCACAAGCAGGGAGGAGGGGTAGAGGGAGACAGAGAACAGGCTCCCTGCTCCTGATGAGCCGAAGGCAGATGCTTAACTGACTGAGCCACCCAGGTGCCCCAATTTGAAATTCTTCCTAATCAGAAATCAAACTCTGGCTATAAAGCAATATTTGTGGTACAACCACATTATTGTTTAAGTCATGACTACCAGGGGCACCTGTGTGGCACGGTAGGTTGAGCATCACACTCTTGGTTTTGGCTCAGGTCATGATCTTGGGGGTCGTGGGATCAAGCCCCACATCAGGCTCCACGCTCAGAAGGGAATCTGCCTGAGACTCTCTCTCCCTTTCCCTCTGCCCCTCCCACTCATGCTCTCTCTCTCTCTAAAATAAATAAATAAATCCTTTTTAAAGATAAATAAATGATGACTACCAATGCAAAGAGTAATGTTTTAGGGGGTTGTAAAAAGTTGACACGATTAACCCTTAGAAATGTTTTTATTCTTGATTTCCTAAAATGATTATGCAGCTCTTCTGGAAGAAAAAAGTTATAAAGACTTGTAATTAGCCCTATTTTTTTTTTAATTAACTTACAGTCAAAGAAGAATACGGCAGTTGAGGCTTGTGGCAGAACGGACAGAGGAAGAAGGTGGAACATGTCCGTGATTCCAAGGAACCCCTCAGCAGGGTCAGAAGGGATGTGGGGGCTCTCTTGCCCCGGCGCTGGCGTTGGGGGTGGGAGTGGGGTGGAGCCGGCGGCCAGCTCTGCGCTAGACAACCCTCCCCCCCTTTCCAAGCTCCGGCCAAGCTCCTGAGGCCTTAATCCCTTCAGACCTACGCTCTGAGAGAATTCTTGCCTCAGTTTCCCATCCAGCTCTCCACTTCTGGCCATTCCTCAAACCCTGGTCCCAGGCCAGTCTCTCAGACCCTCCCTCGCCCTGTGCCTTTTGCAGACGACCCCACCGTCGTCCCCAATTCCACAGAAGGGAAGAGGGAGGAAGAGGAAGTGGGGAGGTGGTTTCCTGCCCCAAGCCCAGGTCTGGCCTCATTCCTTGCGCTGCTTTGTGCTCCTCCCCACCACAGGTCTCAGCTGAGGACCAGCTACCCCAGGGCAAGGATGTCCACCCAGGTCGGTATACCCGGGGTTTCTGACCTGGGTTCCCTGAACCCTGTCTGCTGCCATAGGTACCACTCAAGGTCCCCCTTAGAATCTTGTGCTTCCCCTGCTCCCCCGCAGATGGAGTGATCCAACTCAGAGCTCCAGCTGCAGGCCTCAGCACCCTGCACCCCCAGCTCCCTGGACCCTCCGCGGAAGCCTGGGAAACCGTGCGCTTCACAGCTCTGGGCTGGGCTGGGTCTCTCCGGGCTACCGGAGCTCACACCGAGGTCTGCCTGGCATTTCTGCTCTCAGAGGGCAACAAGAAGATCAGGAGTGACTGGGTGCTACCCCAGGTCACCCAGCGGCCACAGCCCAGCTGGGGTGAGTGGAGACTGGTGGCAAGGACCCTGATCACAACACGGGAGCTGCTGAAAGCCCAGCAGGGCTGGAGTTCCCACAGGAGCTAGAGGGCAGCCCTCATCATACCATGGATCCCACAACCCTCCCCAGGCCCTAGTGGAAATATTACAGAAAAAAGCGGCTGAACAGGGCCTGTGGTCAGAGGAGAACAGGCACATTCCATGTCTACCAGGACAGTCATGGGGCTTAGTGGGCTGCGTGGGAGGAGGAAGCAGATCTCCGGGTTGTTTGGGAGAAACCAGTCAATGAACAAATCCCCCAACTATATAAAAGCTGACCTGAGGTTTGAAAAAACAGTGCAGGCGAAGAAGCCATGTCCGTGGCAGCTCTTTGCAATCCTAGCACGTGGTCCTACTCTGCGGGCCAGAGGGGTCAAGGTCACTCCTGGAAAGTGGGGCCAGAACCATCCACAGTGATCAGCCAGGCCCTGTGGGCTTCTGGCTCTAGCGACTCAGGCTCACTCTCCCGGGAGTACAGGTATGGGGCCAGGCTGGGGGAGGTGTCCATGCATGGTCTTCCATCTTCCTTCCTCTGACAGCGGCTAAGCCTGGGCCTCCTGATCCAGACCAGCCCCCTACTTCTGAGCTGGGCAGATTGCTTAATCTTACCAAATCCCAGGGGCCTCCTCGGTTGCACCAGGACATGTCCCTGATAAGGCCGAGGGCAGGAAGGGGCTCTAACCAGCAGCACCTTATAGGCTGGGACCACCAGCTGCCTAACTGCACCCATGAACCTCAGATCACTGCTCCCACAGGTGGAAGGAGTCCGGACTCTATTCCATTGCCAATGCCAGAAGTCACTTCAGAGTGCCTCAAGGGAAGATGGGAACTTATTGAGCCTTGATACTGAGAATTCCAGGGATAAATCCTGGCTTCAGCCCCAGCTAAATCCAGGGGCTCCCAAAAATGTGCATCTTCCTCTATCCTAGAGATCTGTTTTGCTCTGGATTGCCTCACTCTCAGACATGCCTTCCCCTACCCCATCCCAAAGTTGACAAGAGGGTCCCCAGCATCACCAGTCTACCCTCCAGCCAGCTGTGCCACCAGGCTCAGATTTTCTGGTTACCCCCATGTCCCTGAACAGGTTGTCAAGACCCCAGCATGGGCCACATGCTGATCCCTGTACCAATGCCAGGGCCAGGGAGACCTAGTGGCTAGGTGGCCAGTCCCAGGCCAGATGACTAGTCCCCAAAGCAGGGAGGATAATGGTAACCCAGATACAGGTACCTCCACAGGGGTCATAGCATCCATGCCACTCCCCACCGGGGAGCTGTGAATCCCCAAGGAGGAGGAGAGGCAGATCTGGACCCTGGTAGGGGGGTCTTCTCACTCTCTGTGTGACACTGGATTAGTGTTTCCCTCCCACCACTCCATAAATGCCAGGTAGGTGCCCAGGCTGGATTATTCTCACTCATCATAAAGTCCCCTTAAGCATCAGGAGAGGCATGAAGCAGCTGCTTAGGAATGAATGAAATGAAATGAAATGAAATGAAATGAAATGAAATGAAATGAAATGAAATGAAATGAAATGAAAGCGACCCTGCACAGTGAAGGGTGAGAGGCAGATACAGAGGCTCCAGGACCGACTCCACTATTTCCCAGCAGGGTGACTCAACCAAACCCCTTCCTACTGTCGCTGAGCCTCAGTATCCTCAACGGGCAAATGGGTAAAACAAACACCTCCTCCCCGTAGGACCTGCAGAGCTGTGGTGAAGAGAGAGAGAGAGAGAGAGATTACATCAGAAAAAATGCCCCAGACAAGACGCAAAAACCTTCGTTTTGTTCTCTAACACGACTGCGGAGGATCTGTTTAGAATTCAAGATTTATTTTTTTTTTTTAAGTAAAATAAAAAACACCAGATGGCTTCAAAGTACGCAAATATTGGGCCAGTTCTCGTGACCTTCCTCGGGAGACCAAAGCCCGGAGCGCAGTGGGAGGGGAGGAGACGGCCAGGAACCAGGGCGGAGGAACGCGGGTCCCAGTGACTCACGGCGGGGCCGGATTCGGGCTCCAGGCCGGCGGGCGGGCGGAGAAGCCCCTGGCTGGCTCTGCCAGTGCGCTGAGGACACATGGGCCAGCGAGGCTCAGGGCGGGGACAGCTCCCCGGGTCACCCCAGCTCCGCTCACGACCTGGGGAATCCCCGCCTTCGAGTTCCAGCTCTCCAGTAAATCCCGGGTTCGAATTCTGCCACCGCCAGAATCTGCCAATTCTGGCCGCCCCGTTTGGGCAAAGCCCCTTCCCACCTCGGAGGGGCCCCAGTTTTGTCATCTATCCGTGGGGCTCTAGAGTTCTGACCTCACAGGGAGCGGATCAGGCTTGAAGGGTTCCCGTGCGCCCTCGGAGGGGCCTGGCACACACAGGGGCGCGCAGGGGAGCGCGTGCACCATGCCGACGTTGTGCTCTGTGCCTTGCACCGACTGTCTTAATCCTCACCAGCACCCGGTAGGGAGGTTCCACTGTCATCCCATTTTACAGACGGGGAAACTGAAGCAAAGAGCGACTCAGTCCCCCGCCCAAGGGCCCACGCCTAGACCGTGTTGAGTCTGGATCTGACCTCAGCCCGTCAGCCGCCCCCAGTCCATCTCCAGGACCCGACGCCCGCGCGCCCCGGGAGCCGGGAGCCGCCCCTCACCCAGTTCCCTGACTCCTGGGGGCCCAGTCCCCGCCGTTGTCACGACAACCGGGGACCAATGGGGAGCAGGCAGGCGGGAGGAGGCCCCGCCCCGGCCCCGCCTCTGGCGGAGGGCTCCGAGCTAAAAGGGCCGGAGGCCGGGCGGCGGGAGCCGAGGCCCGCGGAGCGCCAGGCGCGCACGGAATTCCGAGTGTCCAGAGCGTGCAGAGTCCCCGAGCCGCGAAGGGCGCAAGCAGCAACCACGATGTGCGGTGAGTGTGGTGGGCGCGCGTTCCCGGCCCCCAGCCTCTCGGCGCCTGGCCCCGAGAACCGGGCGCCAGGGACGCGGAGGTGGCGCGGGATGGGGCATCGATCTGCCCCCGTCCTAGAACTAGGGGCTTGCACCGGCCGGGCCTGACTCCTCCTGCCCCCCACCCCGTCCCCGAGTGGCTGTTCCACCGAGGTGTGGGAGAGGAGGGTGCCCAACCCCGGTCTCGGACTTGGTGAGGGCGACCCGGCCCGGCCCCCCAACAGAGGAGACAGAATTGGTCCTGTCCCGGGCCTGGACCTTCACAAATACAGAAGTATCCGCACCCCCCCCCATCCCAGTACGGAAAGCGCCCCCAAGTCGCCCACAAAGGCGGCCACGCGCAAGCTCACGCATCCCGGGTACGGGGTGCCCAGCGCGGCTCTCAGCCCACCGCGCCCACCGAGGAGAGGCGACCCCACCTGCACCCTCCCGGGCTCGCCCCCCTGGCGTCGGGAGCAGCCCTCGTGCGCTCGGCAAGGGCCTGTGCGTTCTCCTCGCGTCCCAAAATGAACCTCTTGTCCCTGGAAGGGTTGATTCCGTGTTGCCGCCTCTTTGCTGAAAGAGCTCTCTGCGAGGCTTGGGGGGAAAGGCAGCATCGACCGCCGAGCCTCGAGCGGAAGCTGGGAGAAGGAATCCGGGATGGGGAGCAGGGCTGGGCTCGGGCGTCCTGAATTCCGCGGCGACACGGTGCTGTCCGGGGAGGCTGCTGGGCCGTGGGGAGGGCCGCGGCGGCCCTGCGCGCACATCTGCAATTCCTTTCTCTCCTGGCTGGGCCGCCTCCGCCGGCTGGGGAGAGGGCCGGGAACTTCTGCTGGGACAAAAGGTCACTGTGCCTTTTTCCCCCCCCCTTGAGTAGGATTCAGTTACCCATTCCAGCCTCCTGTGGCTGGAGGACCTGGTGGGACTTTTGAAGACATGAAAGGCCTCTGTCTGACTTCGCCCAGTGCTGTGGGGTGGGATGCGCCAGCGGCGAGCCCTGGGCCAGATCTGTACAGGCCTTGTTTCCGAGGCCAGCCGATCCTGAAAGTGAAAAAGAACGTCTGACCAAGGAGCCGGCAGCCCGCTTTGGGATGCAGCCCCAGCCCCACCCCCCCGCCAGCCCAAGCAGACATCAGTTTAAATTCCTGAACCTTCAGCAAAAATCTCAGGGCTGCGGGGCATCATTAACAATGTATAGGGCTGCCTGTGGGTGTTTCTGGGCAGAGAGACGAGGCAAAGGTGGCAGTTTTGCCAGAAGCCCTTTGGGTTCTAAACCCCTTGGTGTGGCATTCAAGGCCCTTGATGGGAGGCTGGAGAGCCAGACTAGGGGACCCACCAAGACCCTTGCTCTGGGAGGGTCGGCCCCTCAGGCCTTGGCAGCCTCCCTCCTTCCTCCTCTCAGGTGCCCTCCTGTGCCACCGCCCCCGAGCACCCAGCCTTCCTTCCTGCTACCTACCTGCATCCAGCTTTCTCTGTGGTGCTTTGAGCCTCGTGGAGAGACATGGGCTCAGACTCTCCGGATCTGGGGTTTTGTTCTGCTGTCTTAAGGGGTTGCACGTGTTTTGCCCCCTAAGGAAAGGATGAGCTTTGGGCTGCAACTACCTACGTGCTCACATCAAGGCTCCCCCCTGGCGGATCCCACCCTGCAGGCGTCGGTGAAGGCAGGGAGCCTTGTGGAATTCCCACATGGGAAAGTTATTTCCTTTGCAAGTAGCCAGGAGAAAGTCTCAGCTGGATGCTAATGTGTCTTTTACAGCTCTGTTATACTGGCCAGACACCCCTCACAGGGAGGAAGCTGTCCCAAGCTCAAACCTTGCAGCAGCCGCTGGCTAGAATTAAACACGTTGTTCTGGGGTTTTTGTGGTGTTTTTCCCCCTGGATGATGGCCTGTATATGTTTGGCAAGTGATACTGGTTTTCCTTTTATTGTTGTGTCCTTTTGTAGTGCATTTATTTAGGCTTTCAAAAACTTAGTCACTTTTATAGAAAAAACATTAAGGAAATGGTTGCATACTTGGCACAAGGATACGGCGAAAACTGCAGAGAAGCTCCCAGAAGAAGCCACTTACCCTCGTCGCTCTCTGTGTGGGGACACTGAGGCCCAAAGAGGTCTGTACCCACCTGTGTCTGAAGAGGAGTTGTTTTAGGTCCTCTTTCTGGGCTGGATGGGACCACACTGCGATCCGCCACTTGGAAGCCTCCTCAGAGGTTGAATCTCCAGGGCTGAGTTCCTACAGGGGTCAGCGGTTGCTAATAATGACCGGGCTCAGATTGGTTCTTGCTCCCCATCGTCTTCCCGGCATCTCTCGCAGAAAGCTGGACCCAGGCCTAGCTGATCCTCCGCACACTAAGCAGCGCACTGAGAGCGTAGCTAAGGTCCTCATAGGTGGTTTTGTTGTCATCTGAGAGTTGCTAGCATTTTGCTGACTTTGTGCCAACAGAAAGGTTACCATATTCCCTCTCCTCCTCTCCTTCCTTCTTCGCTCAGCCACTAGTGATTTACCGCTCCCGGAGAGGTCCTGTGTTTTCCAGGCCCTGGGGCCACAAGGTGATCCTGCCCTCAGAGAAGGGGCCAGAAGTTGGAGAGGCGGCGCAGAGGTGGTCACCAAGCAGGGGTGGGATAACACATTAGGTCAACGCTGCCAGACGGGGAGGACCCCGGGACCTGTCCCAGACCAGTAGGCACCCGTCTGTCTGTATGGTGCACGGGGCTCACACTATTTCTCACAGCCACCAAATGACACAGTTGGAAGGTTTCCTGTTAGTAGGTGGGATTTTCGACTTCTCTTGAAAAAAATCCGAAGATGAGCAACCCCGAGCGTGTCTATCTGAAGAGTGCACCGTGGCCCCTAGGATGATGGGTGCAAGCTTCCTTGGTTCTCCTGCCCAGGTGCCTCACTCGCTGATGTTACCTAATAGCCCCCATTGCAGTCTGAGCTTGAGACCCCAGCGTAGTGGAGGCAGGCTGCCCTGACTTTGCCAGGAACAGTGCCACAAGAGCCTGGCCTCGAGTAGGAGCTTCACAGAGAGAAGGGGGGTGGGGACAGGTGCGCCAGGCTGAGGGCACAGGATGTACAAGTGCATGGTAGCAGGGACCATGCATGCGTGGGCACTGGGCAAAAAAGGATTGCGCGGTTGTGAAATCGTAAAGTTTCCCTAACCTTTACAACTGCATTTAGTAATTTATGTGGCTGGGTGAAAAAGTTGGCTGTGGAGAATGAACGAATTCTTAGTTTTTGCTAGAAGTTAAAGCCCTCGCTTTGAATTCATTATTTTTTGTCTTAGTTGGTGAATTGGTGTCCGCCAGCCGCTGTAACAAATTACCACAACCTTGCTGGTGTAAAACAACACAAATTTATTTTCTCGCAGTTTTGGAGACCAGAAGTCCAAAAGTCAGTTTTACTGGGCCAAAATCAAGGTGTCAAAAGGGCCCCACTTTCTCAGGACGCTCTAGGGAAGAATCTGTTCCTTGTCACTTCCAGCTTCTGGCGCCTGCCAGATTCCTTGGCTTTTGTCTCCTTATTCCAGTCTGTGCCTCTGTGGTCACATCCCCTTCCCCTCTTCCAGGTCAAATCTCCCTCTGCCTCCCTTTTATAACACTTGTGATTGCCTCTAGGGCCCACCTGGTTAATCCAGGAGAATCTCCCATCTCCAGATCTTTAGTTTAATTGTATCTATAAAGACCTGTTTCCATATAAGTATTTTTACAGATTCTAGGGATTAGGACCTGATATCTTTGATGGCCATTATGTATCCTGCTACAGTCAGGCTCTTGCTTTTAGGTGCCTTCCCCAAGAATAGCCTTGTGTTGCTAATCCCAGATGCTCAAGACATGGCCACAAGGACACTGACCAGAGGGCTACCAGTATACCCTCTATGCCCAACGCACACACCCAAGTCCCCTGGTCCCAGAACTTGCAGACTGGACCCATCATAGACAGAAGGTGAATGTAGGCATCAGTTAAAGACCCCATCCTTCACCGGCACGGCGCCACATACCCAGTTGGACCGAATAGTTCTCACAGTTTTTCTAGAAGTTAGGTCTTACTACGTCCTATAAATATGGCGCTCACTCCATCCTGCCATCTATGCATGTACATACTCTTCCCGCTCATCTCTTCCCTGCAAGAAGCAGGCATGGTTTTATTCCCCCAGAATCAAGAGGGGCCAAGACACACACACACACACACACACACACACGGTCTATTCGCTTCAGGAGAGCTTGTCATGTGCTTAGGGGGCTTGTTTCTCATTTCATCTGAGGAAACAGCCATCCAGGGAGATTACATGACATGGGGGAGACCTCACCTTTTCGCCCTAGACTTCTTCCGGCTCTGGGAACCCCATCATATTTGACACCCCTTTCCTCCCTGTAACAGTTCAGTTCATGGACGGGTGCCACAAAGGGACTAAGCTGGAGTTGATGGGGCATAGACTCTGGGGTCAGGTCACTTGCCTTGCCACCTCTCCAAGCCACAAGAACCTTGCAAAACAGAGTCCCTGCTCAGGGATGTGCAAATAAATGTTTGACAAGTGGCTCGCCATGGCTAATTTCAGGTTATCATTGTGAGGTCCCTAAGCATGGAGTTGAGAAGAGACGCGTGTGTTTGACTCTCAGGAGCTCACATCCCGCCTGCAAGACTCCCATAGGCACTCTCAGACAGAGGGCTTCGCAGAGACCAGCTGGAGAGGGGCTCAGCACTGGAAGTGATCTCCCCACTTCCCCCTCCTCCTTCCCATCATCATGCCATTCCTCTCTCAGTCAGTCTTATTCATCGGGGCTTTCCCAAGTTCACAGAAACCTTCTGGAAATTTTGTGATGTAACATTAGTAGATAGTGCTTTTAAACTGAAAGATTATTTTTATATTTGGTGAAATTTGCTTATAAAGGAAGATGGACTTGAGGTAACAAACACCCTAAGGAGGAAGTTCTGGAGATTAATTTGATGCAAAAATAAGCAATTTCATCTGATCATCTGCCTCTTTCGTTTTCAAAGGGAATCTTTCCCTGAAAAAAAAGTTTGGCTTTTTTTTTAATAGCCAAATTTTGGCAGGTTAAACAAGACTCACACTTTCTTAAAAGTACTTTTTAGTACAATTGAGAGTATATGTTGCTTCCCCCTTTGTTCTTTGTGAAATCCTAAAATGACAGGGACACCACAAACTTTTTTATTAAAAATAGAAATGCCTTGCAGGCAGGAAGCAGAATCTCCTGTTATCACAGGGATTCCTGTGGTGCGGTAACTTTAACCCATGGAATCCCAGTGAGGCCAGAGGCAGGAGGAGGCTGTCCTGACCCCGAGCCAGGCCCTCGGGTCCCTGTGTCTTTGTGTGAGAACCCTGCCGTGGGACCTCTGCCTTTGCTCTCACTTCTGCGAGGAGGCATCTGCGTTTGTCCCCATTTCGTCAGTATGGTGTTGCCCAGAGAGGCCACAGCCTCCTCTCAGTCCTCCTTGTTGGCCCAGTGGCCTCCCCAACCTGGGGGCCTCATCCAGGAGAGTAGACCTGCCCCCCCTTTCCTAGCACACCACATACACACACCCAACCCTCAAACCCACTCTCACGCCCATACACGCTCACACTGACACACACTCCCACGTACCCAACGCTCAAACTCGCACACGTCTGATGCTCAAACACACATTCGCACTCCTACACATTCCCACACCACACACACTCGTATGTATTCACACAGCAACATGGCTCACTCACTCACACACACACCCCTGACACTCAGACACTCACACTCAGACACACTCTCTCAAGCACACTACTCGGGAATTTTCTGAGGCGGAAGTCCAACTGGCATGCATGTCCTCTGTCTGGGTGGGGAGTACCCAACCTGAGAACTGGACTAATGTCTAATCTGTACTAGGCTCGTGGACTTCAAGAAGGTCAGCCCCTTCACTGCTGAGGAGCATGGGATGGTGGTGGAAGAAGCACCTTTACGAGTAAGGAGGGGGGTGGTCCCAGTCAGGCTGGGCCCACGGAGTGAGCCCCTAGCCCTGTGGGGTGCAGGCTGAGAAGCATGGGATGGTGGTGGAAGGAGCACCCTTAGTCGGGGGAGGGGGGTGGTCCTAGTTTGGCTGGACCCACGGAGCAAGCCCCTAGCCTGGTGGGGCGCAGGCTGGATCCCTCACAGTGAGGGCAGGGCTTTCATGGTGAAGCTGATGCTTGGAGAGAGGGAGAGATTTTCCAAAACTATAGCCACATTTTCAGAACACAGACCCCAGCCTGCCCACGGTGAATTTGACCTCTTCCCTTGTCCTCTAGACCTCAGACAACCCCTGCTCCCCTCCACCACCCCAGGTATTCCAGAGGTTATAAAGACTCCAGGCGTCCAGTGCTCCTAGTTCTAGCCATGTGTCCAGGGAACGTTGCCTCTCGATCTGGTCATTGTCATTGTCGGTCTCTTGGAGGTTGAGCGTCCCCTGCATGTGTGGAAGAACCTCGTCCTGGTGCCTTTGGTCCTGAGTCGCCTGTATGAGCTCTCAAGCCATTTTGCAGAAGGGTTGTTAGAACCCCCAGACCCCCAAGGCAAGCCAGGCAGAGGGGCCGCAGTCCCCTTTCAAAGGGCTAGTCTCCATCCTGCTTCTCATCTGGAGCCTTTTCTGGAGTTTATCTCGGCTTTTCTCCATCTAGAACCTTTGTTCACTCACTTTCCCCCTCAGATTTAAGAGTAGGACCCTGAAAAGCTGTTTGGAAGCTCTGGATGCCAGGGTGGGGTGTGGGCATGGGGCATGCGCTGAGCTGGGGTGGTTAGGCCACAGCAGCCTCTGTCCCAGGGCCAGACATTTCTCGAAGCCACCTCGGGAAGATTTCACCATCCTGCCTGTGCAAGGGAGGGAGGGATAGAGGGGGGCCAAGACTTACTATTGTTGCCACGGCCTGGATGGACAGAGAAAGTGGAGTCAGAAGCAGCAACGTCTGTTGGGGGCCAAGAGGAGTTTCCTGATGTCAACATGGCCCCGGACCCCACGGGGGGTGGGCGGGGAGTGGGAAGTCTTCTCATCAGGGGTGAGGTAGGCATCTGTCCATAGGTGTGAGCTATCTCTCTCTATGTGAGCTACTTCTCACCCCTTGGGGTAGGATTGTAAGGGCTTATGCTGATTTGGGGGGGCAACAGGAGACCCCGTGCCATCACTCGGATAGCACCCGGCTGTGACTTACTCAGGTCTTTGGCCTTGGAGTCAGAGGTGCCCTGTCTGGGTCCTTGGCCCAGGACCCGGAGAGGATCAGATGAGATCGGTCCTGAAAGTATTGGCTTCCTGGGTGCCCCGTGCACCTGCTACTTGGCATCTCACACTCCCCAGGAGCGGGAAGACCCTTGGGGGACCCTGGTCCCGTCCTTTTGCGCACTGGAAGGTGTGCTCAGACAGAGCTTTCTCCTCCTTGTGGCCCTTGTTCTTCTGGGTGAGCGGGATGGGGGAGCCATGGAGAAGTCAGTGAAGTCAGATTGCGCTGGATGACAATCCCATGCCTACCAATATCTAATGCATATAGCAGCACATGGTAAGATGGTGTATATGGGACGTGGGGAAATATTGTGACCATACAAAGCACCCACGGGCAGTAGAAAGGGAATTTCTGTCCTATATCCAGTACCTTCCTCCAAGGCAACCACTGCACCCCCCTGAACCCCCGGGTCTTGGATGCCCTTCCAGAAATACTATGTGTCTCCCCACCCTTCCCTGCATAACTTAATCATGTTCTGCGAGCTGCTTTTTCCCTTGACACATCTTGGAGATGTAGCTTGTTTTCCAAGAGAACACAGAGCCTCACCTTGTTCTCTGTGGAAGACCACCTGCCCGTGGTCTCACGGTGGCCCCGCCAAGTGGCTGCGCTGTGGTCACTTACCAGGTCCCTGCTGTCCCCTGTCTTCAACGACCGCAAGCAGCGCTGAGCAACCGTCCTCGTGCACCCACGCCCCTCTGCACAGCTATCTGTTGGATCCATGCCTGGCAACCGCTCTGGTCAACAGATGTGTACATTTTTAATTTTGAAAGATTGCCAAATTGCCTTCCAGAAAGGGTGCGCAAATTTAAACTCTCGCTTGATTGTCAAACTGTTTGATTGTCGCTGATCTCATAGGTAAAAAATGGAGTCTCGGTGGAGCTTTTGATAGGGATGGTAGGGATTCCAGAAGGGCATTCTGATGTGAATGGCAAGAAAAATGCCTGGGAGAGCAACTTTATTCCATTTCTTTATTTTTCTAAAATGGTAAGAGCCTGGTGTCAATGCTGGGTGGGTTTTTTTTGTTTGTTGGTTGGTTGGTTTGTTTTTCCACTTCATCTCGAGAGAGTGCAGAGAGAAGCCTGCCAAGAGAGAGCTGCAAGAAAGGAGGGATGCGCTTAGTTAATGA
This sequence comes from Mirounga leonina, assembly GCF_011800145.1. Taxonomy (NCBI): domain Eukaryota; kingdom Metazoa; phylum Chordata; class Mammalia; order Carnivora; family Phocidae; genus Mirounga; species Mirounga leonina. The sequence goes on from NW_023270624.1 coordinate 453,029, forward strand.
AAAAGCTTACTGAATAGATGTCTGCATGCAGGAGGTTTTATGTTGAAATTAGATTTACGCTTTCTTGCGCAAAGACCTTGAAAACCACTCCTTGGCAGCCCCCCTCACCACAGGGTTCTCCCAAACTGTGCATGAGCGGCTGGGAGCCTCCTGGCTGGGTGTGGACACAGCTGGTGGTCCTGAGGACAAGGACGCTTTAACCAGCCTCGCTGCCCCTCCTGGGGCTCTGGCGGCAGCACCCCCAGCTCCCCACCAAGAAGGCTGCTCGGATCTCAGGGCCAGAGGCACCTCCAAGAACATACGTGCCTGACAGAAGGACTTCATAAGTGCACTTTGGCCCAGAGGAAGGGGAATCGCAGGGGAGAATTAGAGAGGAGAGCCCAAGAGCACTCTCATGAAGGCATTTCAGATTCCCAACCTTTCCCAAGTTGGGATATGAGCCTTTGAGTCATCTGCAGAGTGTCTGCTCCCCTTCGTGAGGTACCGCTGTAATTCTAGAAGGATTCCCGGGATGCCAGGGAAGACTCCAAAAATGATCTGTGAGCAGCTCCCCCCTTCACATAATTGTCTCCCATGCCTCTGTGGTCTTTACAGTACCTGGAATGTGCCCACGTCCCCACCCCACCCCTGGGGAACTTCCTGATATTTTGCAGAATAATGTTATGAAAATTTCACCCGAACATTAGATTGTAGTGGTGGTGGGTCAAGTTGACCCTTGAACAATGGGGGCGTTAGGGGTGCCAGCACCCCGTGCCATCGAAAATCTTGCGTGTAACTCTGACTCCCCCAAAATTCAGCTACCGTTGACCAGAAGCCTCACCCAGAAGCATTAACATATATATTGTATGTTATATGGAGCATATACTGTATTCCCATATTAAGTAAGCTAGAGGAAAGCAAATGTTATTAAGAAAATCCTAAGGGAGAGGGGCGCCTGCCTTTGGCTCAGGTCATGATCCCAGGGTCCTGGGATCGAGTTCTGCTTCTCCCTCTGCCTGCCGCTCCCCCGCTTGTGCTCTCTCTCTGACAAATAAATAAATAAATAAAAATCTTTTTTTTTTAAAAAAGAAAATTGTAAGGAAGAGAAAATATATTTATAGTACAGCACTGTAGGCATCAAAAATAAATAAATAAATGAAAGTGGACCCCGGCAGTCAATCCCATGTTGTTCAAGGGGCAACTGTCTTGAAAACCATTGAATTATACACTTTAAATGGCAGAATATTATGGTATGGGACTTATATCCCAATAATGCTGCTCAAAAATTTTTAATGTTTCCATTAGAAGATAGCTATTGGTTTGTTGGTTTGTTTGTTTTTAATGTGTAAGGGGACAAAAATACATCCTTTGCCCAGACGTGTTGAAGTCTGAAGGGTAGGGTAAGTTGTGAGCTCCTGTGTGACCCAGACACTCAGCACCTTTGCCTGGCGGGGGCAGGGGGGGTTGCCCAAACTGCACACGGGGCCTCAGGCTCAGCGGCTCTCACCTGACCTGGACTCAGCCAGGAAGGCAAAAATAGCTGACCGCCAAAATTACCCTCAGCCATGTTAAAAAGAAAGCGTCTGTCCCTGCTCAGAAAGCATGGGGGGCATGTTTTTATATAGAAATTCTGCACTTTCATACTCGTGTGCAAATGTATCCCGTGTATAGTAACATACAGGACATAAGAATGCAAAATATCATTTTTAGCATTGTTTAATCTTATCGCCTCGCTTTCGACTGGGGATGGGGTGGCTGGGTGATGGACATTGGGGAGGGTATGTGCTATGGTGAGTGCTGATGAAGCAGGGGGAATCAGAGGGGGAGACGAACCATGCACCTAGAATGAATTTTAGCAAGTTAAATGTTCGTCTGCTATGACCATATTCACATCCCTTTAAGGGACGTCCAATCACTCCTTCAGAAACACTGTATTGACGGGCACCTGGGTGGCTCAGTCTTTAAGTGTATATATTATGAAATAATCACCATAATAAGATTACCGATCATCTATCCCCTCACATAGTTAACATTTTTTCCTTGTGAGAATTCTAAAGAGCTACTCTTTTAGCAACTTTCAGATGTACAATAGAGTATTCTTAACTGTAGTCCCCATGCTGTGTATTATATCCCCAGGATTTACTTATCTTATAACTAGAAGTTTGTACCCTTTGACCTTCTTTACCTGGTTACCCCATCTCCTGCTCCCCATCTCTGTCAACCACCAATCTGATCTCTGTATCTATGAGTTTGGGTTTTTTTAGATTCCATATATGAGATCATACAGTATTCGTCTTCCTCTGTCTGACTTACTTCACTTAGCATAACACCCTCATGTTCCATGCCATGCAAATGGCAGGATTTCCTTCTTTTTTATGGCTGAGTCATATTCCATTGTAAACATATACTATAATTTTTTGATCCGTTCATCTGTGGATGGACACTTAGCTTGTTTTCGTGTCTTGACTATTGTAAATAATGCTGTAGTGAACATGGGGGTGCGGATATCTGGAAAATTTTTAATCCTGGTCAGACAGGATAATGACAATTCTGTCATCCCAGGAAAACAGTGGGAAAATTAAAAATTAAAATAAAATCATTAAAATTGGGGAAATAAAATCATTAAAATTGGGGAAATAAAATCAAGAAATGGGCAGAAGACATGAACAGACATTTCTGCAAAAGAGACATCCAAATGGCCAACAGACACATGAATAAGTACTCAACATTGCTCAGCATCATGGAAACCCAAATCAAAGCCTCAATGAGATACCACCTCACACCAGTCAGAATGGCTAAAATTAACAAGTCAGGAAATGACAGATGTTGGCGGGGATGCGAAGAAAGGGGAACGCTCCTACACTGTTGGTGGGAATGCAAGCTGGTGCAGCCGCTCTGGAAAACAGTATGGAGGGGGCGCCTGGGTGGCTCAGTTGGTTAAGCGACTGCCTTCGGCTCAGGTCATGATCCTGGAGTCCCGGGATCGAGTCCCGCATTGGGCTCCCTGCTCAGCAGGGGGTCTGCTTCTCCCTCTGACCCTCTTCCCTCTCGTGCTCTCTGTCTCTCATTCTCTCTCTCAAATAAATAAAATCTTAAAAAAAAAAAAGAAAAAGAAAACAGTATGGAGGTTCCTCAAAAAGTTGAAAATAGAGCTACCGTACAACCCAGCAATTGTACTACTAGGTATTTACCCCAAAGATACAAAGGGGTACATGCACCCCAATGTTCATAGCAGCAATGTCCACAATAGCCAAACCATGGAAAGAGCCTAGATGTCCATCAACAGATGAATGGATAAAGAAGATGTGGTATATATATATAATGGAATATTATGCAGCCATCAAAAAAACACAATATCTTGCCATTTGCAACGACGTGGATGGAACTAGAGGGTATTAGGCTAAGTGAAATAAGTCAATCAGAGAAAGACATGTATCATATGATCTCACTGATATGAGGAATTCTTAATTTCAGGAAACAAACTGAGGGTTGCTGGAGTGGTGGGTGGTGGGAGGGATGGGGTGGCTGGGTGTTGGACATTGGGGAGGGTATGTGCTATGGTGAGTGCTAATGAAGCGGGGGGAATCGGAGGGGGAGACGAACCATGAGAGACTATGGACTCTGAGAAACAAACTGAGGGTTCTAGAAGGGAGGGGGGTGGGGGGATGGGTTAGCCTGGTGATGGGTATTAAAGAGGGCACGTATTGAATGGAGCACTGGGTGTTATACGCAAACAATGAATCATGGAACACTACATTAAAAAAATGAATTAATTAATTTTAAAAATATTGGGGAAATAAACCTTTTAATCCCATTCGTCCCTGAGGCAACACTGCCCAGCAGTTTGGAGCATTTTAAGTGCTGAAGTCAAATCTCCTTGGTTCCCGGTCACAGCGCCCCAGGCTCTGTTCCAGAAAGTAAAGGGGGTCATGGTAGGTCCAGCCTCGAAGGCTGATGGGAGCTTTGATTCACACCTGTGTGGGAACTCTTGGCCCAGTGCCTGGCACATAGTGAGTTCTCAATAAGATGAGTTACTCTGAATATTCCTGAAGGCCAGTATTCTTCACGATCCATGCTCTCGCTTCCCTGAATAAAGTAGATTTACAGTCACTCTACTCCACATACATTTATTGAGTAAGGATGGTGTGCCAAGACCTAGTGAGAAATATAAAGATAGAAGTGTCAGCCGGTGTACTTATCAGGGGATGAAGGTATTCCAAGATGCACGAGCATGGGGGTGGCCCAGAGCAGGGGAGCACATCCGGCGGGGGGCCTGGGAGGGGACAAGCCAGCCCTGGGAGGTAGTGGGAGCTGAGCTTTGAGGAGGGCAGGTTTCCCCCAAGTGGAGCAGGGAGGACAAAAGAACAGAGGGATGAGAGAATAGGGAACTCACAGGGCGGGACAGAGACAGACCAGGGGTCCATAGTCTCGAGCAGGGAGGGGGCGGAGGAGTTTGGGGAGAACCAACAGGACGACTGTTACTTCTTATTTGAGAAAATAGTATTTTGAAATACAAATACAGAAAATACAGCCCAATAAAACCTTAGGGCATGCAGATCTCCCTGGAAGATAGGGATTCTCCGGAGCCAAGAGATGGTTTTACTTTTGCCTTTGTAAAAGCCGCATTTACAGATGTAAAGCTCTAGGCAATAGGGCCGAGCGGAAATGAGTGAAGCCTCAGTCCCTGTTTCACCTGCTGTAGGAGGACTCTTCCCAGGCCAATTCTGTGCAGATTAAGGAGTCCACATAGGACTTCCAGATGTCCCCAAGTGGCCAGGTGGTTTTGCTGATCTTTGCTATTATGTATTTTTTAAAGATTTTATTTATTTGTCAGAGAGAGAGAGAGCATAAGCAGGGGGAGCAGCAGAGGGAGAAGGAGAAACAGGCTCCTCACTGAGCAAGGAGCCCGATGCGGGGCTCGATCCCAGGACCCTGAGATCATGACCTGAGCCGAAGGCAGACGCTTAACCGACTGAGCCACCCAGGCATCCCGATGACATCTTAGTTTTGATGGAAACTGGTATATTCCACTTTTTAATTTTTGTGATGACACATTGCGGGCCATTAAAATTATGTTTTTAGGGTCACCTGGGTGGCTCAGCTGGTTAAGCGTCTACCTTCGGCTCAGGTCGAGATCCCAGGGTCGTGATCTCCAGGTCCTGGGATCGAGCCCCGTGTTGGGCTCCCTGCTCAACGGAGAGCCTGCTTCTCCTTCTCTGTCTGCCTGCCTCTCTGCCTACTTGTGCTCTCTCTATCTGTCAAATAAATATTTATCTGTGTGAGAGAGAACACATGATCACGCAAGGGGGGGACAGAGGGAGAGGGAGAAGCAGACTCCCTGCTGAACAAGGAGCGTGACACAGGACTCGATCCTAGGACCCTGAGATCATGATCTGAGCCGAAGGCAGACGCTTGACCGACTGAGCCACCCAGGCGCCCCTTGGTCTTTGCTATTATAAATGACACCATGTCTCAGATGTTCAGCCATAGGAGACATTCTCCACAGTACAATTGTCAGGCCAGGGTGTCTGATGTGCTCTTCATATGCCCCCTGAGACTTTTGTCACGGGCTGGGCTGTGGGTGACATGCGTCCCGAAGCAGGAGGGGAGCACGGCTCTCGCTTACACCAGAGGAAGGCCACACGTGCAGCCCAGAAGCCGTCGGGCGATGCCAGCTGTGTGGGTGTCCCCAGAGCGGGTGTTTTCCAAACACTGACCGAGTCACTGATAGACATGTGATTCTCCCTGTCTTTCCACAGGAATCTTTGCGTACATGAACTACAGAGTCCCCCGGACGAGGAAGGAGATTTTTGAGACCCTCATTAAGGGCCTGCAGAGGCTTGAGTACAGAGGCTATGACTCAGCAGGTGGGTCCTGTGGGCTGCCACGGAGTACGCAGAGCAGTTGTTCATTTAATGCGAAAACTAGAGAAAAGTAAAAAGAAGAAATAAGAGTAAAAAAAAAAAAATCTCCACCCAAAGCACTCCCGTCGATATCTTTGTGTCCCTGCTCTGGTCGCTGCTCACGCTGGGGTGGTCTGGGGGGCGGGGGGTGTCGTGCATAGATATTTTTTTGTTTTTAACGTGATCATTACTACAGATTTGTAATTTTATGTCCTGTTTTCATCTCTCTCCCACATTTTCTGTTCTCCCTGACGGTCTTTCTTGGTGGCTGCACGCTCCTCTGATGGATAGGTGGGTCCACTTCCCATTTTAAATTAAGCAGTCTGGGGAGAAAGGGGGAGCCAGACAGTTTTATGTCTGTTAATTCTTCACAGAGAGCAAGTCAGATGAAAGCCGGCAGGAACGCCGATGCGGGGCCAGGGGGGGGTACCTGTTATAGCAGGAGAGTGCACAGTGCACAGCATGATGAAGACCTTCTGGCAAGCCTGCTGCCCTCAGTGGTGGGCCTGGAGGTGCCTCCCTTGCAGGCAGCCTTCCAGGGCTGCACCCCGGGTAGACGCCGGGTCAGGCGGCCACGCCCCTTCTTTCTGAGTCGGCGTCCTGAATGCTGTCGAGTTCTCTTCCAGGCCACCAGCCTGGCAAACAAGATCCAGTAGACCCACAGTGCTATGCAGGCCTCACCCGGAGTCATACCCTGTAACAAAGGCTGGGAGACAAAACTTCAATGCCAATACAAAAAAAAAAAATCATGTGTATACCACAGGTGTGGCCATCGATGGACATAACAATGAAGTCAAAGAAAGACATATCCAGCTGGTCAAGAAAAGAGGGAACGTCAAGGCTCTCGATGAGGAACTTTATAGTAAGTGGAACATAAGCCCAGTCAGAGCAATAAAGGCAGCATGGGTCAGTTTAAAATCTCTTATTCCAGAAGCACCTAAGACTAAAAATATGAATGGATGGATTCATATGGTGGATAAATGGAAGGCGGGTTCAGCCCACACTGTAAAACTGTGTTTCTCAGGGTGTGGGAAGGGTTTGTTCTTTTTTTTAGGAGATGGTGCATGAGCATTTTTTAAATTTTTCAGTACTTAAGTATTTATTTTAATTTTTCTGGCAGATGATACTGCTTTTCCATTTATAGTAGCGATCCATAATTTTTTTTTTTTTTAAGTAAGCTCATTTCAGTTACTGAGTTAGGTTACTGGTAAGTACTGAGTAAACCACAGCAGGGATCTGGCAGAAATCCCCAGGGTGGGGCCCTTGCGGTGGAAGGTGGGATGTGCTTTTGACGTAGCTGAGGTGCGTCCATATAATGATGTCACCTCACCCTAACGGTACTGTGTCAATGCTTTTTTTTCTCTTTGATCTAGAACAAGACAGCATGGACTTAAAGGTGGAGTTTGAGACCCACTTTGGCATTGCTCACACGCGCTGGGCCACCCATGGGGTCCCCAATGCCGTCAACAGCCATCCACAGCGCTCAGACAAAGGCAACGGTATGTAATACAGCCTCGGCCCCCGCCCCACCCCCATCCTGAAGGTTCCGCTTGGCCCTGGTCTGTGCCAGCGTGGACCCACACCCACCACCAGCTGGTTGCTTCTCTCCCAGCCCTCCCTGTCTTCCCTGAGGATCCACGCAGGGTGGCACCAGGCCCTAGACAGGAGCAAACTCAGCCTGGCTCCTGGGCGGGGCTGACCCTCCAGGCCTCCAGAGGAAAACTGTGGCACTTCCCGTGACTGCTGCTGGCTCTTGAGACCCAGCCTGAGTGGGACTTGGCAGCATGAGGGGTCGAAGAGTCTGGGCACTGTTCTTCGACAAGCGACTACAGTGTTCTGGAGGGCTGGGCGCCTCAGGGAGGGATGCGCTTCCTTTCCCCGAGGAGAGTGGTCTTGAGCCAGGGCGGGTGGTAGTGCTGATCTTGGTTCATGTCTGAGGTGCCCGCTCCAATCCTGGGCCCTGCAGTGACGCCTCGGCTGCCAAACGCTTGAGATCTGGAGAAGCAGAAGCTGCAACAGGCAGCCCAGGGGCTCCTTCCAAGCAGCAGAGCCCTCCCCTTGGCTCGCTGCAGTGTTTTTAAACCTGAGAATGATCATACCTAGAAGTCCCTTGAAGAACTGAAAGGTATGGTAGCTGGGCTCACAGTACCTTGGAGTTCCACTGCCAAGCAGCGGTCCAGGGTCACAGACTGGGGACATGGAGACTGTTCAGGACACTCACAGGGATACCAGGCCCTTTTTGGTGGGCTGCAGGCTCCCCAGTTCTCCCAGCCGCCCTCTTGGGCCAGCCCCAGCTCATGGGGCCACATCACATGCCTGGGCCCCCCTGGAAAGTTCTCCATGCCGTAGTTCTGAATGGCCCCCGGCCCCTCTCGTGGGGGAAGGCCTGGCAGGTCTGGAGATCCCAGTGGGTCTCCCTTCTAGATTAGGCCTGGTCAGGTCAGAAGCCCCCAATGGCCCACACCTGGGCATGATGGGGGAGGATATCGGGCAGAGAGAATGATCTCTGGCGTCAGCTGGGACCCCCACCCCAAGACATAATGCAAGTTCTTACCAAGCCCCATATTAGAGTAGAAATCAGATACATCAGAGTCGTTGAGGAGTGCTTATTGGCAGGCACTTAGCTACACGCTTGGCAAGCCTCACTGCCGTTAATCGTCATGGAAGTTGGGCCACAGGAGAGACTTGTGCCTCCCGGCTCAATGTCCTTTACCCCTGTGAACAGTGGCTCATCCTGCCCAACTTGGAAGGATGAGCCCGATGCCCCCTGCTCGGCAGAACAGTTGGGGTCTTGGGTAATGAGTTTTTGCTAGGGACTGACCCTTGGATCTGGTCCATGCCCTGAACCATGGCACATCCCACTACTGGGGCAGGTCCCCCACATCCAGGAGGCAGACAGCAGACCCCATGGTGCTGAAGACCTAGAATGTGCGTCCCGCCAAATCCCAAGCCAGATACAGAGGCTGGTCCCAGAGAAAACACTGTCCCCAGACCATGCACCCTGAGATGCTACCACCCCAGGTGATAAGATGAACCCCCACTTCAGTGTTGACGATGACTTCGTGTCCCCCCAAGCAAGGAGGTTCCGAGAAGATCCCCCCCACACACACACCCAAACTTGAAAATGCCTGCCCTGACTCAGGATGAGTAATTGAAAACAACGTGAGAAGTAAGCAAAGATTCGTAGAATTTCTTTAGCAACTCATCAGGGATAACTGAAGAGCATATTTTGAAGGAAGACTTACACCCAGCAAAAGCATTACACAAGAGAATTACACAGAGTTCTAGCAAAAAAAGAAAAAAAACACAGATTCTAGGAAACAAACTACTGAGGAGAAGTTAAGACAATTGACTGAAATGAAAAAATGGGACAGGGTTAAGAAAATAATCTGAAGACACCGTGTCAGAGTCAGTATGAAAAATAAGAGGGGGGTGGATACGGAGATCCATCAGGTGAATTTATAGAGATCCAACTGGTGAATTACTCATGTCCCCAAGAAGAGAACAGAAGAAATAAAACAGTTAAAAAAACCAAAAACCACAAAAACAAACTTGTAAAGCTGTAATAGAGTTCAGCTGTGCCTAGCACATTGGCCAAAATGGCTTTTCTATTCGAGCCCTCCCAGTTTTTGGGTGACCTTCCCAAAGTAAACAATAGGCTGTAAAAAAAAAAAAAAAAAGGTAGAGAGGACATGATGACAAAAATAATGAAAAAGAGTAAAGGACTATCCTGTACTGAAAAAAAAACGAATTGGAGAGCCGAAGTTTCACTGAACAATAATATGTAGATACATCCTGGTAGAATTACTCAATCTCAAGGTCAATAAAAGGTCTTTCTATCATCTGGGCTCAGGAGGAATGGGGGTTCCTTACCCAGGAAAAAAAAAACCTCAGGCTGGTTTTAGACCTTCAAGTTATTCATCAACCATTGATTGAGAAAATGCAGTGGTGACTAAGCAGATGTATCCCTCGCTCTCCCAGGGTTGACCAGGGGGTCCCCCATGCAGGGAGTAGCCTGACATGAGCAGGGTTTGCTGCTGGTGCTTGGGGAGGCGGGAGAAGCCACAGCCCATCCCACAGACCCTGCAGAGAGAAGTGGTCATGGCCACACAGGAATGTGGGTGAGCCCAGGGATGCCAGAATTTCTGGGGATTTTTCCTCCCATGAGAAAATCGGGATTTTTAACTTTATTTTATTTTATTATTTTATTTTAAGATTTTATTTATTTATCTGAGAGAGAGAGAGAGAGCCCACATGCACAGTGGGGAGAGGCAGAGGGAGAAGCGGACTCCCTGCAGATCAGGGAGCCCAATGTGGGGCTCGATCCCAGGACCCTGGGATCATGACCTGAGCCGAAGGCAGCTGCTTATCCGACCGAGCCACCCAGGTGACCCAAGAAAATCAGGACTTTTAAGTGAAAATTCAAAATTTTTAAACTTAACTCTTTTTACAATGTAGTGTGGGTCGAACAAAGCACGCGTGTGGACTGCTAGCTTGTGGCCCATTGAGGCCAAAGCCAGTTTGGAATGCCTGGGCTAGTTTCTGGGTAATGAAGGGTTCATCCTGCCCCATTTGACATAAATACCAAAGTGTGTTTGACGATGCTGTAGGCCACAAGTCAGAGCTCCGTGTGCAGTCAGGCTGGCTTTTTACCCAAAGAGAACTGTGTATTTCCTCAGGTTTGGACTGTAATCGTAGTAGATGGTAGACCTCAGCTCTCATCAGCGAAAGAGACAGTAAACAGCAGACTCCGTGGGAATAGAGCTTGCAGAGTTTCAAGCTGTCAGATCACTGCTTCATTTCTGACTTGAACTTCACTTTCTCATAGCCTTTCTGTCTTCACCAAACTTCTTTTCCAGAATTCGTGGTCATCCATAACGGGATCATCACAAATTATAAAGACCTGAGGAAGTTTCTGGTAAGATCCTCCCCCTGGGTTGACATGTAAGTCAAGTGGTCTTCCCCGGAAACTTTCCAACCGGCTGTTTCCCGCCGGAAACAGGTGGGAGCTGAGTGAGACCCGCTCTCAGGCACATACCCGCATTGGATAAACGGCGTCCCGGCTCGGCCGAGCTCCCCACGTCTTGCTGGAGAAGACAGCAGGGCATTTTCCGTCCCTCAAGTGCTATTGCAGATTCACATAATCAAAAGAACACGAACTTCCTTTCATTAAGGTGTCTGCACTTTAATCAAGTGTTTACATAAACACATCAGCTCATACACCGAACGGAATGTGGGGTAGGAAGGCAGACGGCGAGTTTCTAACGTATGAAGAGGTTGCGGTGTTGGTTGGGATGTGGGTGGATTTGACTCAACATACTTGATCATTTCGACTGCTGTTGTTTTGCAATGTCCAGATTAACGGCAAGGTCAGGCTTCTGAGGCGGGATGATCTCAGGGAATACTGGAATGACTCAGCAGTGTTGGGCTCTGTGCTTCTGGCAGACATTTCTGATCCCCAGTTTCCTTGTTCTTATCTTAAGTCGCTGCGAGGGTGGGTCAAGAGGGAGGACAGGGAGCTGGCCAGGCGACCGAGGTTTCGCAATGCCCCTTATCTGACACTCCGTCCCACGAAATATTCCAGGAAAGCAAAGGCTACGAGTTTGAGTCAGAAACAGATACCGAGACCATCGCTAAGCTGATTAAGTATGTGTTTGACAACAGAGAAACTGAGGACATTACATTTTCAACACTGGTCGAAAGAGTCATTCAGCAGCTGGTGAGTTACCGGTCCCACCTGTATAAAGAAATCAACCCTGCCTTCTTCCTTCACTCCTTGGGATCTGCCTGAAGCCTCTTCATTTCGGGCAGTTGGAAAGGTCCTTAGAGGCCTGCGGACACTGACTTTGGGTCGCTCAGGCTGTGTGACTGAGCTGGCAGACTGGCCAATGCACACTGGCCACGTGGGGCCTTGGGTCTGCCCAGGATTCCAAAGCATGGGGAATTTCACACAGAAAACCTGATTTATAGCTGGTCGTACATAACCCAAATCTTAGCAGGGTCATGATAAATTAGTACAGGATGGTCAGAATATAGGGGAGAATTTTGCACCGAGGAGTTAAACAGAGCACTGGGAGTCTTGAGTTAGGAGAACTAGATCCGTGCTGGTTTGCACGACGTAAGAAGCTAAAGCACTGAGGGCAAAGACAGTCCTCGCTAAAGAAATAACAACCCTAACGTGTTAGTGCCTCTGTCGGGTTTTGTATATGGCAACCACGGTTCTGAGACTTCAAGTGCATGAGCTCACAGCAGCCAAACAAGGTAGGACTATTCTCATCTCTGTCACAGCGAGGCACAAATTGGGCAGTTGCCCAGTAAAGGGGCGGAGCCGGGGTTTGAACCCAGGCGCTGCCGTGCAGCATGAATTTTCCTTCTCACAGTTGCTCCTGGAGTAGGTGCCATCCCAGAGGCGCAGGGCAAGACCCCTGGCCCCAGTTCTCATTTCCCGAGGCTCTAACTGCACCCGCCCACCCAGATGGTCACAGAGCTGGGACTCGTTCCTTGTGGGCCTGGGCAGGGTGGGGGGTGTCTGTCCAGCATCGTGAAATCCACAAGTTCTGGGCTCTGGTCCTTCAGCGTGGTACTGGCTGTTTTCACTTTCTCCTCCTGCCATCGCACTGCACGAGCTGTCCTGCACTCAGCCCCCTGAAGGAAGGACCCCAGGACCCTCCCACCAGGAGGAGTGGCCCCTGTCTGGGGCAGTGGGCCAGGTTGGCCGGGGCAGAACACATCGTCCCTCACTCTTGTTTGCTGTGTTTGCAGGAAGGTGCATTCGCGTTGGTTTTCAAGAGTATCCAGTACCCGGGAGAAGCCGTTGCCACCAGGTGAGGCTCAACACATTGACACTGCAAGAATAAATAAATAAATAAAATGCAATTGCTTAGCTTGCAGCCCAGGGGAGAAGTAGGGCGTCTGGCAATCTGGAAGGTCGTCTCCAAGGGACAACTGTGGCTTGGGTATCCCACCCAGCTCTGTGATCAGAGCTTCTGATCTTGAAAGGAGAAAACCAGAGAGTCGGATTTTTATTTGAAATCTCCATATTTTCAGAAGTTGACAACAAATTCAAATTAAAAATAAAATTGTATATAGTGAGGGGCAGCTCCAGGTTGCAGGTCAGTATTGGAGGTTCTTTTCAGAAAAAGCATGCAAAATTATGAGAATGAAACTAGGAACAAGGGAACATTGATTTGAATCCAGTAAAGAAGAGGTCTTGAAGGCCCCAAGCTCAAGCCTCATCACCTTCACAGAACAGGGGCTCTAGGAATCAGCTGAGAGGCCCTGGGTCAGCCCACATATCCCTCTGTTAGAGTCCCATGGCCCCCAGTGCTGTGTGGATTCATTCAAGTGGGAGTGTGAGTGCCATCCTGTTCTTTTATATTCAGATGAGTTCATTATCCATCTGTTCATCCATCCATCTGTCCATCCACCATCAGTCTGGCCATCCATGCACACATCTATCTGTCCCTCTGTCCATCCCTCCCTCCATTCATCCAACGAGTATTTGTTGAGCACTTACTCCGTACTGGGCCCTGAGGACCTAGTGACAATCCAACCTGGTCCTCCCCTTAAGGACTGAGCATTGGTGCGGGAGGACACAGTGGGGCAGAAGGTCTTGATGCTCTATGTTGGGGGTTGGGGGGATAATGCAGTGGGGGCAGGTGTCAGCCTAGGGGAATTTGATAGTGATCCAGTGGTCTTTTACAATTTTACTGGCAGAAGGACCAGTGTGAGCAAAAGCAAGGGGCCGGAGTGAGCTCAGCACTGCAGGGATCTGCAGGGATCTGGTGGGACTTTCTGATCTTCCAGTACATACTCACTGATACCTGCTGTGTATCAGGCATGGGAGACAGCCGTGAACAAGGTCATGAGCACACTGCCCCTTGAACTTCAAGGGCTGGTGGGGAGTGAGGATGTGGGTGGAGGCCCAGCTCTGCAGGGCCCCTGGTGCACTGTGGGCTGCAGACTTTGCTCCAAAGTTTCTGAGAAGCCATATTGAGAATGTACCCGTGGCCCTGGGAGACGCACAGAAACGAGGAGGTGGTCCTGCACGGACTGCCATATCCCGTAGGCAGGAACTGATGGGAATGTGTCATGATTTCATTGTCTTTTCTAGGCTAGGAACTAAAGGACTCTTCAGCAGTTAACTCCTTCAATGTAGAATTGTAAAAGACCACTGGATCACTATCAAATTTAGAAACCCCTTTTAGGATCTGGTATCATCGTGGTATTACCATTTTAAATGAACATAGAAGGCGGCAGTGTGAAGATGCAATAAAGCCTTATTTTTCTAAATTGTCTATAACTAGTGACTCCGTAACCTCCAGAGCAATCTTTGGGATGTATTGGGAGCATTATTTGGGGCAAGGTTGAGAGAAACCATAGAGCTCAATCTACAACAATAAAATTTGGGGGAGACGTTTGCCAAGAAAATTAGATAACCACGATATTTTCTCATTGTCAATATTATAAAGGCTGTTTAAGCTGGATCCCCGTTGGACCCAGAACCGTGTCTCCTTTTTGCTTTAAACTTATTTATTTTAGAGAGAGAGAGAGAGAGAGAGTGCACCTGCATGAGAGTGGGGGGAGGGGCAGAAAGAGAGAGAGAATCTCAAGCAGAGTCCTCCCTGAGCGTGGAGCCTGATGCAGGGCTTGACCTCAAGACCCTGAGATCATGACCTGGGCCGAAACCAAGAGTCAGATGCTTAATCGACTGCACCACTGAGGCATCCCCCCTTTGCTTTAGATAAGATAAAAGATGGTCCAAAATATTCAAGGTGCTCACAGCACCTTCTTCAAAGCCACAGACTTGGAGAAGCCAGAAGGGGGGCTGGGAAAGGAAACTTGAGTTCAAGGTGCTCACCTGTGTCAGCTACAAGAGTGCGCCAAGGCACTGTCCCCTTTGCAATGGAATCCACCTTGTGCAGGTCGGAGATTTGAAACTTCGCCCCATGAGGTGTCACTCGGGCCGGCAAAAGCACCCTTGAAAGCAGGTTAAGTGGCCCAGAAAGTTGAGCAGACCCAAAGCCAGTCATTATAATGCCCCCCAAAGCTGGAGAGCAACTGAGCTAGGCAAAAGGGTGAGGGGAGGCAGGGAAAGAATCTTTGGGCAGATCCTGGGCCTCGAGGGATCCCGCTTTGCAGATGGCAACACATGGAGGCCGGCTGGAGAAGCCGAATGTTCCTACACGCTTCCAGGGCCTACTAATGTCTCAGCCTCTGTGACCTAACCCGGTGTGGATTCCCTGGGCAGATGGGTGGCACCATGGCAACAAGCTGGAATTCTCCTGCTAGCCTGTTGGTCCCGCCTCCGAGCCCTGGAACATCGTCCAGGGGCCAAGGACTCTATCCAGTGGCATCTCAACAGGACACTTTCCCCTGGGAGAAGGGCTGGATGCGGGGACCCCTCCTTAGTGCTCAGAGGCCATCCAGCCCTTCCTCGGCCTGGTGAGGCAGTGAGTAACTCGACTCCCTCTTGTCTCTACAGGAGAGGCAGTCCACTGCTCATTGGGGTGCGGAGCAAATACAAACTCTCCACGGAACAGATCCCCATCTTGTATAGGACACGTAAGTGTTTCGAAAAGGACTTGAACAGGGCAACGGGGCTCTGGTGGAGGCAGCCCCCCTTGGAGACAGGCTGCACACGGCTCCAGGTTGGAGAGGTTTTCCTGCAGCTGAGACTTCGCTCCGTTTTTTGCAGAAGCTTTTTATTATGGATATTTTCAGCTACACACACAAGTCCAGGGACCGGCACGCAGCTCCATTATATAAAGGCGTCCATGCTCTGGGATGAGTGTTGATTGGGTTTGGTTTTGTTTGCAGCCATTTAAATGCTCTTGCAGTGATACTGTGCTATTTGGGGATCATTTGCACGATTTGGCTGACGCAGCCAAAGCTAAAAACTGCAAATTTCTCCCACACATATTCAAAGGGGAAGCTGGAGCCTTGCTTCATGTTATTCAAACAAAATAGTTTAATGGGACTTGCGATCTTTTCCTTCATTCACTAGGCAATTTTGAGAATGTGAAGAATATCTGCAAAACGAGGATGAAGAGGCTGGACAGCTCGACCTGCCTTCATGCCGTTGGCGATAAAGCTGTGGAATTCTTCTTTGCTTCTGATGCAAGGTAGCTGAACCTTGTTTCCTTTCTTTCCTAGGATTATGTAATCAAACGTGACTGGCTAAACACCACCGTTTCTAGCTGCATTTCAGCTGTTTTCTCACGCATGGCAAGGGGACAGGGATGATGGCAGATTTCAGATCTCTGTGACCCTTCTCTGAGAATCCTTCTGCACTGAGCACCTCATGACCAAAGGCTAAGTCCACGGACCTACACAATGTTTTGGGTCTGCACAGAATACCTGAATTATTTGCCAACATTTTAAAAGTGGGAGATTTCCCGTAAATGTCTGGATTTCTAGCTTCTCTGGGAAATGAGCAGGTCTGAGCACACTGGGCTGTGCTCCCTCTGGCCCAGGCTGTCTGGGGCCACTCAAAGGCTGCTCCCTTTTAGGTGGGGCAGGTGTCCCCAGCCCCTTGGTCCTTCTCGTACCCCGCCTGCCTCTGCTTACGTCTTACTGCTCATAAAAGACAGAGCCAAGACTTAGGGGTTTGGTCCAATTATTGCAAAGTCCATGTTCTCATTAAACAGACAAAGCAAATAATTCTGAAATTTGAGCAAGTCAGCTTCATACTCATTTTAGTACAAAAAATTTATACACACACATACACACTTACTCAGACAAGACCGAGACACTTTCCTGGTCGTCGAAGTAGAAAAGTGCCATAAACACCACCACTCCTTCCTCCATCCAAACCCTTCTCATGCCTCCTTCCCGCCAGCCTCCAGGAGGGTCTTCCCAGACCGGGGAGAAGTGTGGAGGACACCAGGACTCCTATGGAGTCATAGGAACCTAGAGCCCTTGGCTGTGAAGTCTGGTTCCGCCCAGAGTCAGCATTGTACTCGATGTGTTCCCCAAACTGTGCTCCTCAGAGTACCCATTTCAATGACAAGCCAATCCTATTGCAGTGATTCTAAGGCACACAATTATCTTATAGATTTTAGCATCTGTCCGTGGCATCTTACAATTATAATTTGCTGCAGGTTCTATGGCTTAGAAGTGTATAAAATAATTGTGATCCCTAAGATCAGTGTTACCTTATATTCAATGAATTATAGTAAATGTTTCTAAAAAAGAAAAGAAAGAAAGAAAGAAAGAAAGAAAGAAAGAAAGAAAGAAAGAAAGAAAGAAAGAAAGAAA
>NW_023270624.1:470179-500590 GCF_011800145.1 Mirounga leonina
AAAGAAAGAAAGAAAGAAAGAAAGAAAGAAAGAAAGAAAGAAAGAAAAAGAAAAAGAAAGAAAGAAAGAAAGTGTCTACAAGGAGTTGAAATAATTATGTGTAGGCAATAAGATCATATGCTTTTAAAATCCAACTGAAAGCCTGTTACAACTGCTCCTTAGAGGCTGGTCAGAGAACAAAGGCATGGAAATCTGACCTCCCAGTGGTAAGCTATCCACTGAACGGGGCAGTGGGACCCCATTTCCTCCTGTGCCTCCTCACGTGGCTGGCACACTCAACTCTCAGCAAACCTTTCTGGAACAACAATAAAAAGGAATCGTTTACTAGACCTGGAAAAGCTTTTTTTTAATCCCTTAAGATGAATTTTAACAAAAATAGTCCAGAATCTGTTTGGAGAAGCCTGTAAAAGTTCACCACAAGAAACAAGAACAGATTTGTAATAAAGGGAGAGACTCCACACTCCTGGGTAAAAAGGCTGAATATTATTTTTTAAAAATTAATTGGCTTAAAATTATTTTAATAATTAGGAATTATTGTTTTAAAGATATGGACTCTCCTTAAATTACCCCGTAAATTCATTGCTGTGATTAAAATCCTCAGGACTCCTTTGTTTGCTTAGGTTTGGGGAACTTGAAGAGATGATTCTACAGTATGTGGTGTGTGGACCAGAAAGCCAACACATATTGCAAAGTGAGAATGACAGGAGTTTCAAATATCCCCCTCCCCCCGACCCCGCACTCGCTACTGTGGTCCCGAAGCTTATATGGGAAGGGGCTGCATCAGGATGATCTCACTTAATAAACACAACAAACCTCTTGCGAAGGCACAGGGCAGTGATCATCTCTCACTTTACAGATGATCGTTTCTCTAACTTTGCATCAAGAGCTATGAAGTTTATATTCCTGCATGGGGCATGTGTGGGTGTGACACTGGGTAGGATGAGGGTTTTTTTCTTCCCATGGTCCTATAAGCAACACCTTCATGTATTTTTTTTTTTACCACTTGTGTTGTTTATTACTTTTCTTTTTCACTTACCAACTTATTTTTTTAATATTTTTATTTATTTATATGACAGAGAGAGACACAGCAGGAGAGGGAACACAAGCAGGGAGAGTGGGAGAGAGAAGCAGGCTTCCTGCGGAGCAGAGAGCCCGATGCGGGGCTCGATCCCAGGACCCCGGGATCATGACCTGAGCCAAAGGCAGATGCTTAAGGACTGAGCCACACAGGCGCCCCGCTTACCAACTTTTCTAACTCAATTTATGTTTTTAAATATTTTATTTATTTATTTGACACAGAGAGAGCACAAGCAGGGGGAGCAGCAGAGGCAGAGGGAGAAGCAAGCTCCCTGCTGAGCAGGGAGCCCGATGTGGGACTCGATCCCAGGACCCTGGGATCATGACCTGAGCCAAAGGCAGATGCTCAACCAACTGAGCCACCCAGGCACCCTTAACTCGATTTATTTTTAAAAGAAACTTTGTATTGCCATTTTGCAAGACAAAAATCATTACTTTCCATGCAGAGAAAGTTTTTATAAAAGTAAGCACAGTGACCCCAGATTTCATTGGTGGACATATTTGATACTTTGCTCTTAAACCACCCTTTTTTCCTTGGAGGGTGTGTGTGTTTGTGCGCCTGTGTTATGAAATTGAGTCATTTGTCCTGATGACTTTCCCGCTGTCGGGGTTTTGCTGAGTGAAGCCCCCTGGTGTCACTTCACACGTTCCCCTGCCCCTCATACTTCTGTACCCTGGCGTTCACAGGTGTCTAGAAACTTGATCTCCTTCAGGTTTGATTTTTTTGGCAAAACTGCTTCATATGTGGTGGTGTGTCCTTCCATCCGGAGGCATATATATATCATCATCTGTCTTTTAGTGCTGTTAAGATTGATCAAGGGGGGGCACCTGGGTGGCTCAGTCATTAAGCGTCTCCCTTCAGCTCAGGTCATGATCTTGGGGTCCTGGAATCGAGCCCCGCATCGGGCTCTCTGCTTCTCCCTCTCCCTCTGCAGCTACTCCCCTCCCCGCCCACCGCTCATGCTCTCTAATAAATAAATAAAATCTTTTTAAAAATAAAAATAAAATAATTAGGAGTTCACAAATTGACTATTCTAATGCCGTCATTCCTTCTTCATTAGCTATATTCCTCCCATAAAGAGAAACTTGCCTTCATAAACGATGTGCTTATTCTGAAAGCCAGATCATTTTGAAAGGCAAGATAAATGTTTCATTCTTTCCCGTTCCGATTCAGAATAATGTGTTGGTTCCCGAGCATTATCCAAAGGTGACACTGTCTGGATCTTGATTTGAAGAAAGCAATCATAAAAGGACATCTATGAGATTATTGGGGAAATTTGAACAGACTGGACATTTGATGGGATGAAGGAATAACTTAATAATAACTTATTAATTTTAGGTTAATAAGGTTAAAAAATGATCCTTCCCTTTTAGAGATATAAGCTAAAATATTTACAGATGAAATGTTAGGAAGTCTGGGACTGGCTTCACAATAATTCTGAGGGCAGGGAAGGAGGTGTGAATTGATGTTTAGAGTGTGATGTCCCTGTCCCTCCTAAAAAGCCATCCGATGCTACTGATGTGGACCCACACTTGGGAGGCAGGGGCTGCCATCTTGCGACTGTCGAGCTCAGACACCATCTGTGACGCCTGTGTTTCTCTTGCCCCAGTGCCATCATAGAACACACCAACAGGGTCATCTTCCTCGAGGATGATGACATCGCCGCAGTGGCTGATGGGAAACTCTCCATTCATCGGGTCAAGCGTTTGGCTAGTGATGACCCATCTCGAGCCATCCAGACCTTGCAGATGGAACTGCAGCAAATCATGAAAGGCAGGTGTCCTCTGAGGGTCTGTGTGCAGTGGTCTTGGGTTGGGGGGCAGGTGCTTTATGGGGGCACTCCTGAGACTCTGCATCCTACCCTGAATGGGCACCACAGGCCTCCTGCCTGCCGTGGCCATTGGGGAGCTCCTGACTGGAACCAGGCGCCAGGCCTCCCTGCTCGATCTGAGCAGTCCATCCATGGCCTCCCTTTACCGACTCTCTGGGACACATTCTGACACCCAGAGGTCATTTCTTCTCTGGGTCAGAAGCCTGCAAAAACAGAGGTCTGTGGACTACTTCTTCCTTTCGAAGAGAGCCTGTCTCCCTCCACCCCTTTCTGCATAGGGCAG
Source organism: Mirounga leonina (assembly GCF_011800145.1). Lineage (NCBI taxonomy): Eukaryota > Metazoa > Chordata > Mammalia > Carnivora > Phocidae > Mirounga > Mirounga leonina. The sequence continues at coordinate 473,372 of NW_023270624.1, forward strand.
CCTGGGTAAACACTTAGGAATGTGAATCAGACCCTCTTACACCGCTGCTTAAAACCCTCTCTGATGGCTTCCCGCTGTTCTTGGAAGAAAATCCATACTTCCTGCCATAGCCCACAATACCCCAATGCCCAGCCTGGCCCCACCTCACTCTACCCTTTTCCCACTATGCTCCGCCCACCTCTCCGGCCACCTCACGGTGACTTAGGCCGGCCAAGTGCTTGCTCACCAGGAGATCATTGCTCTTGACTGGCTCCTTTTGACCATTTACCCCTCTTTGCTTCATGGTGCCCTTTGTGCAAGTCCCCAGCTGAAGGTGGCAGACGGGCACTCTACCATGTTTGGCATCATCACACATGTGTGTATCCCAGAGAACATTCCCACCCCGTCTGTGGACACCTCCAAAGCTTCAGGCACAACACCTGTCAGGGGCCTTAACCCTCTGCTGCCAGAACATCCCTTTGACGTCATCCAATTCCATTCAGATCAGAGCCCTAGAAATGCATGTGTGGCAGAAAAGGTTTTCTTTTCTTTCTTTTTTTTTTTTAAGATTTTATTTATTTATTTGAAAGAGAGAGAGAACATGAGCAGGAGGAGCGGGAGAAGCAGACTCCCCGCTGAGCAGGGAGCCCGATGAGGGGCTTGATCCCAGGACCCTGGGATCATGACCTGAGCCAAAGGCAGACACTTCACCGACTGAGCCACCCAGACGCCCCAGAAAAGGTTTTTCTTTAATACAGAAGCTAGGAGGGTATTTGTTCAAAAGACAGTTGCCTATTTCTTTGGGCTTACTTCATTTGTACTTCCCTAAGTAGGTGGGTTTCTGGAAGTACAGCATTTTCCTTTCCTCTGGCTTTGCTAAAAGCAGCCACACGTTTGCTGCTTATAGCCCTCGCTCCTTCAAGCTGCAGGGTCCAGTATGTCAACTGAAGGTAGTAATCTTATCTGGCCTGCTTCCCTCTCACTTGTCACCGTGAGCATGAGGGGGGACAGTCCCCGAGAGGCCCCTGGGAATCTGCAGCGGCCTCCACATGTGTCTCTGTAACTAACTGCTTAACGGCTTTGCACCCTGATCGCAAGTTAAGCAGTGGTAATGTAACCAGATTAAAATTGACCTGTTCTGTTGACGTTTATTTGACCAGGTAACTTCAGTGCGTTTATGCAGAAGGAGATCTTCGAACAGCCAGAGTCCGTTTTCAACACCATGAGAGGCCGGGTGAATTTTGAGACCAACACAGGTAATCCCTCGTCTGTGCCCTGGGCCGACGCACCTCCCTGGGTGGGGTCAGCATTAACGCGCTGTGTGTGCCCCGCAGTGCTCCTGGGCGGCCTGAAGGACCACCTGAAGGAGATTCGGCGGTGCCGCCGGCTCATCGTGATTGGCTGTGGAACCAGTTACCACGCCGCCGTGGCTGTAAGTGCATCACACCGGGCACGTGATGGTGCCGGGGCGGGAGCGGGGGCCGAGCCTAGTCTTAGACGCTACAGTGTGTCTGACCCAAATCCGGTGCCCGTGAACCAGCATGAGAGTTGGCACCGAAGCCTTTCTCCCACGGTGGGGGCCGGGCATGCCTAAATTCCCTGACCACCTGGCCCCAGCCACACAAACCGTCCCCAGGAGCCCAGCTGCCTTGTGTCTCTGTGGCATCTCTGACTGACTTTGGTCCCCATTCCTGTTGGCTGCAGACGCGACAAGTTCTGGAGGAGCTAACGGAGCTCCCTGTGATGGTTGAACTTGCGAGCGATTTTCTGGACAGGAACACACCGGTGTTCAGGGATGATGTTTGTTTCTTCATCAGCCAGTCAGGTAAGGATGACGGGTTTGTGTTAGTTCACCTCAGGGCTCTGTCCTCTTGGTAATACACCTTGTATCTCCGTCCTGCCTTCATGCAGTGAAGTTCTCTGTGCACTGAGCATATGCCAAACTCTCCTGTGCCTATGGTCACTTAACCCTCAGAGCCATCACTTCCTGTCCCATGTTATGGGGAGGAGGCCATGCAGCCGGGGCTTCTCACCACTCCTGTCATCCCAAGTCCGGGACTTAAGGGACCACTCACCAAAGGGCTTATTCGTGTGTGCTGGGTGTATTTAGAGAGGTGAAAGTTCTTCCAAATTCTGCTGGTTGAGAGTCACTTCAAGGATTATGTGCATGCTTTGCAGTGCCCCTGCTGCCCAGCAGGGGGACACAGAGAGAGACAGCACGCAGGTGTCTGGCTCCCCGCACCTTCAGTAAACGCTAAGCCTGGGCATTTGTTCCATTTGGGCTGGGCAGAGAGTCAGGGAGGTGATTCATGGCCATATGCTTGGACTCTCTGTGACCTTTAGAAGGATTTTTAAAAACAGTTTAATTATGGAAAATTCCAAATCTCTGTAAAAGTAGAGATTCACGTAAGGAGTCGCCTGTCCTCAGCAATGATTAGCTCAGCAGAGCTGGTGTCATCCAGATCCACATTAACCTGTCCCCTCCATGGGGTTATTTTGAAGTCAATCCCAGACATTGTGTTGCTTCATAAATACCTCACAATGTATCTCTAAATGGTAAAAGAAAAAAAAAAACCATAACCACAATGTCATTACCACCATGAACACGTTAGCAGCAATGCCCTAATATCCATTGGGACTTTGAATCCTGCTGCCCAGTTGAATTTTTAAGACCATTTCCATTTCAACGACAAACTCAGAAAAACGAATGCAGACACACCCACCATCTGGCTGCCTACCTGGAGCCACGTGCTGCCCTGGGCCTTGAGATGCCAGCGTTGCCTGTGGGTTTGCAATCCCGTCAGAGCCTCAGAATGTTTCCTGAATTGGGTGGGAGCCGTCAACCAAAGAAAAAGAGCAGATTTAGTGTAAAAATAATGGCAGTGGCAGCTTCGGGTGTCTACACAGCAAAGATTTAGTTTCGTTTTGTCCAGCCCTTCTCATTAAGTTTTTAAAAAAATACTTTATCAGGGGCGCCTGGGTGGTTCAGTCGTTAAACGTCTGCCTTTGGCTTAGATCATGATCCCAGGGTCCTGGGATCGAGCCCCGCATCGGGCTCCCTGCTCAGGGGGGAGCCTGCTTCTCCCTTTCCCACTCCCCCTCTCTAGCTGTCTCTCTCTCCCTGTCAAATAAAAAAAAAAAATACTGTATCAGACACTAGGGGGTGGGGTTGATGAAGATAGAGCCATCCGGCTCCCTGCCTCCGAGCCCTGAGCCCCACTGGTGCTGAGGAAGGTCTGTGCCCTAGACACACATCTGAAGAGAAAAAGGAGATGGGGACACACACGTATTGCGGAAAAGTCGTGGCCACGAGGACATCGGTGGGCTTGAGTTTCTTTTTAAGATTTTATTTATTTATTTGACAGAGAGAGACACAGCAAGAGAGGGAACACAAGCAGGGGGAGTGGGAGAGGAAGAAGCAGGCTCCCACCGAGCAGGGAGCCCGATGCGGGACTCGATCCCAGGATCCCGGGATCATGACCTGAGCCGAAGGCAGATGCTTAACCGACTGAGCCACCCAGGCGCCCCTCGATGGGTTTAATTCTATGATCAGATCATATTTCATTTAGTTTGAGCTTTCAGGACTTACAAATACAGGGCTCCTGTGGTGGCTTATTCACGCACCAATTTAAGTAGCTTTATCATAAAAAATAATTTTGAGTTCACACTGGCAGGCTGCATGAAGCATTCTGCTTTAAAACAAGATCTATTTGAGAAATGGCCATTCCGGGGCATTCTTGCTTTTTAAACATTAAATCTCAGCACGTTCTGAATAAGGCAGCTTAAAGTCCTAGCAAGGACGCTGGGAGCCAGGCATACCTGGGTTGGCTCGTCTGTCACCCACAGCCGCATGGCCCCGAGGAAGCAAGGCACCAGTTCCCTTCATCTCCGAGGACCTCATCCTCAAGGGGGACGATGGCCCCTGTGGGGCCGCCTTGAGAGCTCAGAGAAACAGTGATAGATGAAAATGTCCTTGGCACATAAAGAGTAGCCAAATCTTGAATCCGAGAATCAACCGGAAAAATTGTCACATGTGGATTTTCCTTTCTGAGAACATGCCAGCTATGTCCAGGCCCTGATTGCCACCTAAGAGCGAGAGTACAAGAGTTGGGGGGCCGGGGGGCTCGAGCTGGCAGAGCCACACTCCTGCGAACACGTGGCTGAGGGGGGGGACCCATGTGGCAGGTGAGACTGCAGACACCCTCCTGGCGTTACGCTACTGTAAGGATCGCCGGGCCCTGACCGTGGGTGTCACCAACACCGTGGGCAGCTCCATCTCCCGAGAGACCGACTGCGGTGTCCACATCAACGCGGGGCCAGAGATCGGCGTGGCCAGCACCAAGGTAGGCACCTCCCACCTGTGCCCTGGCCGGGCGGACAGGTGTGCCCCGGGGGAGGGCCTCGGCTAGCTGGGCAGACAGGGGGCTGTGGGGCCGGGGGGCCCACTGATGCGCCTCCTCCCGCGTGGTCCACAAGCCCACGTTCGCCCCTGCTCTGCCAGAGTCACCATTTTATCCACAGGCTTACACCAGTCAGTTCATCTCCCTGGTGATGTTTGGTTTGATGATGTCTGAAGACCGAATTTCACTGCAAAACAGAAGGCGAGAGATCATCTGTGGTTTACAGTCTTTACCTGGTATGTTCCAGAGCTAAAGTTTCCTTATCACTGTCTCCCATAAACAGTGCTGTTAATAACTTCCTCCTCCTCAAAACTTCGTGGTCACCACTAAATGCCTCCAGAAGCTCCCCCTGGGCCAAGATTAAAGTCTGCACTCTTCACCAGGCCTTAGAACCCTGCACACTTGGCCCCTGCTTCCTCTGACCTCATTCCACTCCCTCCCTTCCTCCTTGGGCTGCCTCATGACCTTCTGATCCTCAGCAGTGCCAAGCTCTTTCCACCACAGGGCCTTTGCACTGGCCCTTTCCTCTACAGAAACCTTCCTCCAGCTCCCCAGCTGATGGCTTCTCATCATTCAAGTCTGAGTTCAAATGTCACTTCCTGGGACCCTTCCTGGCCATCCTAACTAGTCCCCTGCCCCAGCTACAAAATGTTAGCCCATTTCTTGTCTTTATAGCACATGCAATGATCTGAAGTTACCTGTTCTCCCGTATACTGGCTTGTCTCCTAACTAACATGTCAGCCCAGTGAGCATACAACCCTATCTATCAGAATCATTGCTGGATGCCTGGTGCCCAGGCAGGGCAGGTATACAGTAGGTGCTCAGCAAATATCTGAGGAGGAGTAAATGGCCCTGAGCCTTTTCCTGTCCCAGACTGCTCCTTCTATCTCACCAAACTCCACTCTTCTGCTGGGTCCCATCTGTTGTAGTTCGTGAGATGCCACGTCTATGACACTGAATCACAAGCTCTTTGGGGGGAAGGGGGGACCATGGTTTCAATCATTCGCCACACAGGGATCAGGGCCCAGTGGTGTTTCCTGCCCCGTGTGCCATCTTGGGAGTGCCTTTCCTTCGGACACTCGCACTCCAGGGAAGCAGAGAGACCTACTGTGTTTTCTTTGTGCAGCTCTGAGGGCGTGAAATGAAACAGATCTCACCGCTGGGCTGACAAGGAGAAAGTGCAGGGGCAGGATGGTCATGAGGCTGGGGGGCAGCCCCTCCCCGAGACCGGGAAGGACTGGGTCCTCCCTGGGAGGCAGGGGCAAACCCCGGAGAAGGCAGTGAGGGAGAACCACCATCTAACCATAAAAAGCCCAGAGATCTGCATCTGGCCAACATAACATGCTGAAAATGTGTGGACGAGAAAACTATTCTTCACTTTAAGCCAGATACGAATGGGGCCAAACAGTACTCGACCCTGATGTCTAAGTCAGCGGTTCTCAAGATGTGGTCTGCAGGTCCCCAGTCTCACAGTAAACACGTTATTTATAATAAATGCGTTTGCCTTTTTCGCTGTGAGGACATTTGCAAAGGCGGCGGTGCCCCCATTGGGGCCTTAGCATACACCACCTCGCACCTAGCTTGGCTCCAAGATGTCCTTCATGAAGCAGGAAAATGCATTAATCTTAGTAAATTGCAACACTTTTTAATGTTCTGTTTGACAAAATGGGAAGTGTGCCTAAATCACACTGAAGAGTGTGAAGGTTGTTTCCAAGAAAAGCACCCTGGAATTGTTAGAGTAGCAAGCTGACTTGAGTACGTGGCAGACATTTTCTCAAAAATGAGCAAAGTTAGGCCGACACTTAAGAAGAAAAACCGACTGTCTCTTGCCAGTGATAAACTTCAGGCTTTCATGTGAAATTTAGGATTTGGGAAAACCTGTAGCTTGTGAGTGTGAGCTTGACCAATTCCCACCACTTAAAGACATCTCTGATCAGGCCATGGTGATTTGAAGACATGTCATTTCTGAAAAAACCATATTTTATGATGAAATGTGTCCATTTTTAGAAGATTTGTATAATTCAGTGGACCTATATTTTCCAAATGGCCAATGCGTGATGTCACAAAAGTATACACGCGTAAAACCTCCATTTAAATAAGTGCAAGATAGACAGATAAATTTTAATGTCACAAGGTGGGAAAATTTATTGATATGATTTCAGAGTCTACATTTGCAACTACTCTTTTAAGAAATTACTGTTTCTTGGGACGCCTGGATGGCTCAATCAGTAGAGCTTGTGACTCTTAATCTCGGGGTCGTGAGTTCGAGCCCATGTTGGGTGAAGAGATTAGTTAAATAAATTAATTAAGAAAAAGAAATTATCTTTTCTTGACTTTGATGTAATATCGGAGAAGAACATTCACAATTATTGGAAAAAAGTTATTTATATGTTCCTTCTCCAACTACAAATCTCTGTGAGGCTGGATTTTCTCCCTATTCTTCAACCAAAAGAACATATCACAACAGGTTGAATGAGGAAACAGATGCGAGGATCTAAATGGCTTTATTACAAAGTCAGGCACTTAAAAAGATTTACAAAAATATAAACAGCACTATTATTCTAACTTTTAAAAATGTATAATGGGTTTATTGTGACTTTTAAATGAATGAATAAAAATATCTTTAATTTTGTCAGTTTCTAATCTGGTAAATATTGATAGAACCAACAGAAACAAAGTGTCTTAAGGATTCACAATCATTTTTAAGAGTGCAAGTAAGTCTTGAGGCCAAAAGGTTTGGGAAGCGTTGGTCCAACTTACACTGGTGTCTCCAGCAGGTGGGCTGGATGGGGCGATGGGGCATTAATTTGGGGTGTCAGCCCTGTGGCTGACCAGCTGGTGATTTAGCCTCTCTGAGCCTCAGTTGCCTTACCAGTAAAATGGAGCTAGAAATAACACTTCTCTGCTTACCTTACATGCTCGAGAAAGTATGAACATAAACAAAATCCTGCCTAATCACCCAAGTTATTTCCCATAATCTCCATTTAAAACCCTTTGAAACTAATGCGAGAGGAAGCCAAGTGTATGAAGTGGTGTGAGTTCCCAAAACTTCGTCTCTACACCATGATTTTTCTTTGTGAATCTTGCTATAAAATCTAGTATGACTGGCATCCTCTCTGCTGTATTTGCGATTTAGGGCTGATCAAGGAAGTGCTGTCGCTGGATGAGAAGATTCATGACCTGGCCCTGGAGCTCTACACGCAGAGGTCGCTCCTGGTCATGGGACGGGGCTATAACTATGCCACGTGCCTGGAAGGAGCCCTGGTGAGCCTCCTCTGCCCAACCACCCCCCCCCACCAGCCCCTGCATGAGGGCTCTGCAGTTTCCCTGTTAGTCCTCAGACTTCCAAGGGGAGCTGGAGATCCTGACGGAATGAGTTTCCAACCCTACTAGGGATCCTCAGCCTGCCTTTTTTAAATTGGTAACCGGCTATGTTGTGGCACTAAAGATCCAAACCCTAGAACGAGAGCTGATGGAGCGTGGGCAGGTGCCAGGATCACGGGGCTACCAAGAGGGTGGGGCAGTGCTGTCCAGGGGCTGAGTCTAGTGCTAGCGCGTAACCCACTCTCTGCTTGCTGCTTATGGATGAGAATGCTCAACCAAAGCCAACGGGAGACCGTGCACAGGTGGGGCCGCGCTCGGGACCCAAGCAAGGGCATCATCCCTGGCCCAGCTTGGCTCCCCTCCTCTTCCTCAGGAGCAAGTCCTTGCTCCTTCCCTGTCACCTCTATTTGAGAGAAACACTCAGAGGGTTTTACCAGTGGTGGGGTAAAGCAGGTGTCTACAGCACGGTGTCTCTGCACTGTTGTTTCTTCGAGTTAGGTGGCTGGCTTTCAGCTTGCATGCACACACTGGGCAACGGTTATGAACCTCTTGAGGCGAGAGGTGGGGGGGGTGGGGGGGAGGGTTTGCACAAGCCAGAGCTGCCTGACCGGCAGTGAGCTCCAAATTCCACAGGCTTCCTCTGAGGCTCTGACCCCTCCCAAAAGAAGTGAAGGGCTGGGCACGCTGCTTGGGGGGGGGGGCACCATAGGAGCAAGGCCTGGGGGGAGTCCACTTGCAGCTCCCCCACGCCTCTGCTGCCTGGTGCAGGGGGTTGGGGGGGCTCAGCTGCAGTGCCCCAGTGTGCTGGTGAAAGATGCATATTCAGCTGTGTCTCCAAGTCAGTCTTTGGGGGAAGAAAGAAGCTTTTACACCCGTTGCTAGCGCACATCAATGGCCCCTCTGTGGTCTCCTGGGGGCCGGCACTCCAGCTGTCTGCGGCATCTGGGTGGAGCCATGCCCCTGCCAGTTTCCCCCCCACCAAAATAAATAGTTCTAGGGGAGTTGAGAAATGTTTCATTTGACACTCACCGGTTCAGTGACGTAGGTTTAATGACAACCTAATAGAAATGGATCTCCCTAAACACAGGGAAGAATTCCAATAACAGCCCAGTGTGTGTGATTTTTGCCTCCTAAGTAAGCTGGAGGAACCCTTTGGAAGTTATTAATGGTCTAGAATTGGGGGCACCGACCAACCAGATCACTGAAGGAAGGTATATCTAGACAGAATGCAATGCCATCATTACAAACTGTAACTGTGGGAAGGCCATGAGGCCCGGACAGAGGGTGGAAAGGGCGAGCCAGATCAGTGTGGACTTGTCCATCCAAGGGGGGGGCGGCTGTGCTGGGGGCTGGTCTGGGGACGCAGGCTGTGTGCTGGGCTCTGTGCATGCTCTGGACACCAGCCTGCCCTGGCCCTGGCCTCGAGCTGCCCTCAGTGCTGCTGACCACTTCACGCACTCGTTCATCTGCCCTGCAGCCCTCAGCTCCCTGCCTTCTGGATTCATCCCTCCCCCAGCTCCCCTCCCTCCCCTCTGGCTGATCTGCTCCAGCCCCCTGTCTGCCCGGTATCACACGGACCCCACCTCGTGTTTCCCCAGAAAATTAAAGAGATAACCTACATGCATTCAGAAGGCATCCTGGCTGGGGAGCTGAAGCACGGACCCTTGGCGCTGATTGACAAGCAGATGCCCGTCATCATGGTCATCATGAAGGACCCTTGCTTTGCCAAATGCCAGAATGCCCTGCAGCAGGTCACAGCCCGCCAGGTGAGGGCTGTCAGCTGGGCTGGGGCCCCCTCTCTCCTGTTCTCTCCCATACACTGGTTATGAGCAGTCCTGACACTGAGAAGGCTTGACCACACACTCTCCTAGACCCCCTCAGAGTGGCACACACATTCAGAAATGACTGGCCAGCCTGTGGCCATGGGCACGACGGCTCCTCAGTGAGACCTTGTGACCCAGATTGGCCCGAGCTGTCCCGGATTCCCAGCGTGGAGCCGCCCGGAGGTGGGAGCACAGATCCATCCTGGGAGGGCTCATGAAGTTACAGGGACGTGAGATCCAACAATGCCCTTCAGCCAGCTGCTGGTTTTATATAACAGAAGTTAGAAAACACAAATCGCTTTACTTCCTTGCCTAAAGCCTTCCTGTGGCTTCCCATAAAACTAGAGTGACCATAAGCCTGCATTATCTGGCCCCTTCCTTCTGTTTCCCACTCAGGCCGAGCTGATTTCTGTCTCTATGCCTTGGCGCTGGCTCTTCCTCACCAGTGTCTTCCAATCATATTACCGTGTTTTGTGGCTTCTGCGGCATTTATCTGGAATTCATCATTAGTTATTGGTTGGCTTGCTTCTGTTTTTGTTTTCTACCCCTCAGTTGTGAGTCCCCTGAGAGTGAAGAGTAGGTGTGCCGTGTGCCCTGCCCTTGGCAAGGCACACTGAAGCCACTCAACAGATGGGTGCTAGAAATGGATGCTACAGGCTGGCGATCACCCTACTAGGGAAGGGAGAGAAACTCACCCAACAGCATCCAACACTTTGTCCTTCGCACCAGTCATGCACAGCACCTCCCCCGTACTTGCAACAAAAGCAAGAGGCCACTGTGATCATGGCAATGAGGTTGATCTCAGAAACTCTGCTGTAGGTGAGGGGCTGTTCTTTCAGAGACAGACTGCATGTCGTGATCCTATTTCTCCGCTTTAGGGTCGCCCGATTATACTGTGCTGCAGGGACGACACTGAGAGTTCCAAGTTCGCGTATAAGACGATCGAGCTGCCCCACACGGTGGACTGCCTCCAGGGCATCCTGAGTGTGATCCCACTGCAGCTCCTGTCCTTTCATCTGGCTGTTCTCCGAGGATATGACGTACGTCTGAAACCGCGCCGAACCCCCCAAAGGGGGAAAACATAACCCCAGAGTTTGATTTTGTTCTTGAGTGCTTATTGGGTGTAAATATTCATAGGAGACATTTTTTTCATTTAAAACAACTCTCTTTTTAAAGTAACTTACATCCCTTGAAAACAAGTTGCAAGATTATGAAGACCATATTAGACTATAAACTCATCACCCAGAGGGGCAAGGCTAATTGGCAAATTTAATAATTCATTCCAGTCTTTTCCTTGTGTGTGTGAATTTTTGAACATTTTTTGAGATTATATCGAGGATGACATTTTACATCTTCCCTTTAAATATATTTACAAGCATTTTCTTACATCTTGAACTTATTGTAAGCAACATTTACAGTATTCCAAATATAATAACTTATACAAGCAACATGTACAATATTCCCACAGTCTTGTAGCATGGATTGTAACAATGACTTAGCCAGTCTTCTGTTATTTAAACTGTTGCTAATTTGGGAGGAAATGGCTGCATAAATCAGAATGCAGTGAACATCTCTGCACATGTATCGTCCTCCCACATTTAAAACTTGTCCTCAGTCTAGCAAATGATTCAACATTTTGAGACTCCCAACATATATTGTCAATTTATGTTCCAGAAAAGAACCAATTTACAATCCCACTGGCAAAAGTGTATAAGAGCATACAACTCACTGTGTAAAGAAAAAGAAGTTTTATTACAATTTAATTTTGAGAAGCTTTTAAAGATACATAACCATACCAAAAAAAAAAAACAAAACAAAACCCCACAATGTAACAAATACCTAATGGTGCACATATCCAGAACTGCCATTGGCTAACGTTTTGCCATATTTGTTTCTTTTTAAAAAAACATTATTGTAAGCAAAAGAAGACATTGTAGATAAAATTGAAGCCTGCTCTATCAACCATCCCCAGTCACCTTTTCTTCCCAGCCCCCACCCTGGACTAACAAATCTTGTGGATTGGGTGTACACCCTTCCAAGAAAAGTGAATATTTAACAGGACACCCTGAGCTCACTGGTTTTAATAGCATGAATCGGATCCTTTCAATAGTTTTAACGCAGCATGACACGAATCAGGCGCACACTAAGTGTTTATTGAATGAAATAAACATGATATAGTTGAGTGACGTTTCTGGAATAAGGAATGACTTCCAAGATGCTGGTCTCCAGGAACTAGCTCATAGTTCAAGGTGACCAGAACACCCATCTCCTTTTCTTCTAGTACTCTGATAACAGGCTTTATGCCACGGCACGTTGCTGAGCTCTAGGGGCTCCTGAGCAGCTACTTTCTCTCGTTTTAGGTCGACTTCCCCAGAAATCTGGCCAAGTCTGTAACCGTGGAATAGAGAACAAGGAAGAGCCTGAGGAGGCCATTGCCACCTGTCGTGTGTGCTTCGAGGCCCGTCCCAGGGACGCCCAAGTGGGAAGAACAGTGGGCATTCTGTGTGTTCCGAGTAGATCCCAGTAGAGCTTGACAGCTGCCAGGTGCCTTGTACCCAAGTGCTTCGCTTACAGCAGATACTGTTTCTCTGTGTCCCGAAGTTGCCAGAGGAGAAAGGAATCATTGTTTACACATGGGGATCAGAGCGGACTTTTCCACTACTGTGCAATAGAGACACAGCTCTCTTCAGAGTAACTGTGAACCTTTTTTTAACCAACACTAGTTAGTTTTAAAAGACAAAATATTTATAATGATGACTGTATAGCTTTTAAGTTATTTTTCTAGTATGTGGCTTTCTAGAGCCAAGGTAACTCCCAGACCATGTACCCCCCAGCCTCCTGGCGGGGGGGCGTTCATCTCAGATTTGAGCACAAGGCATTGCCCCTCTGGACTCCTTTCTCCTTTCCTGTCCTCTCTGGGCTGCCCCTGAATCCTGTCCCCTGACATCAGGGAAGCCCCCACCCGCCCCGACCTTCCGGTGCCTCCTGTAAATCCCTTCAAAATCTCAATGTCCTTCAACGGTTTCTTCTCCTATAAATCCCTCCAACTCTCCAACTTCGGTTAAATCTGATCATGGTTCTTTTTAAGCCCAGGCAGCATTTTGGTCCCGGCTCCTACCTGTAGTAGAACAGCTTGAAATATCCCATGCAAGAGAGTAGTTTCAAGTGGGCTACCTTGCCCTCTGTTTAAAAGCGTGCACAATCAAAATACTATGCAATTTTAAGACAATAAAGACAGTACAATTCTTTTTTGGCTTGTGTGTTTGGATTTCTGGTAATCTCATTCTTTTTTGTGTACTTGGATTTTGAGGGCTTCTCAAAACAGGAAATCAGCAGGGTCTGGTGGCAATGAACCCCGTTTCTTAGTAGCCAATGGCACTGTGTCCACACCTGTGACCTGCATACTTCTAGTGTGAAAATGAGGAGTATTTATTTTACAGGAGGGAACAAACTGTAGGATATTTGGAACTCTTGGTTGAGTCCACTGAACAGCTGTCGGAGGGGGTTGAACCACGTGATGCTGTTTAAGACGGTTGCCCAGAACCCGAAGGCAACATGCAGGGGTGAAACTCTCAAATCTGTACTTTCTTTTTTAAGATTTTATTTATTTATTTGAGAGAGAGAGAGCGAGCTAGCGAGAAATAGAGGATGAGCAGGGGAGAGAGGGAGAAGCAGGCTCCCCACTGAGCAGGGAGCCCAAAGTGGGGCTCGATGTGGGACTTGATCTCAGGACCTTGGGATCATGACCTGAGCTGAAGGCAGACGCTTCACCTACTGAGCCACCCAGGCGCCCCTCAAATCCATACTTTTTATTTCCATGGATCCATCATAGTCACCAATTTTATCAATACAGTCAGGCAGGAATATAAGAAGCCAGGGCCAGAGTTCTGAAGGCTTGTGGGGTCGGAATTCAGGCTCCCAAAGAAAGTGGCTATCCCAGATGGCTTGAATAGTGTCTTCATGACCACTAACTGGTGTGAGTGACTCTAGTTTACCATCAGACCTTTGTTCAGGATTACCTGTGGGCTACTCAGTAACTTTTCCATCCTTTCCTATGCCCTCCCCTGTGTCACGGGGCTTGGCAACCTAGGAATTACATTTCCAAGTTAAAATTCCACCAGTGAGACGCTTCACGGAAGATCTGGGAGGCAGTTTAGAAATCATATTATTTATGGAGAAATCATGTTACTTCTTTCTCCTTGGGCAGAAGCAGACAGAATCATGGCTTTGGCAGAGAGGAGGTCCTTCTATGGTCCTTAGCCGCAAAGCACATGCTACGGCAGTGCTCCCTAAAACTCACCCACCGCCTTGTGCTCCAGGCAATGGCAGCTACCAACAGAGGTTTCCTGTAGCTCCTCCGGAATCCCACTTCTGAAGGGCTGGCAGGAACCCAGGAGCCATGGGGACATCCTCTGAGCCACGGCCCCCAGCCCTTCCCACAGATTCACCAGGGTGTGTAAGTCTTGCTGGCAAAACCGGCAATCCTTTCTGTCTTTTTTTTTTTTTTAAGATTTTATTTATTTATTTATCAGAGAGAGAGAGAGAGAGAGAGAGAGAGAGAGCACAAGCAGGGGGAGTGGGAGAGGAAGAAGCAGACCCTCCGCTGAGCAAGGAGCCCCATGTGGGACTTGATCCCAGGACCCTGGGATCATGACCTGAGCCGAAGGCAGCCGCTTAACCGACTGAGCCACCCAGGCGCCCCTCCTTTCTGTCTTTTTTTTTTTTTTAAGATTTTATTTATTTATTTGACAGAGACAGAGATAGCGAGAGTAGGAACACAAGCAGCAGGAGGGGGAGAGGGAGAAGCAGGCTTCCCCCCGAGGAGGGAGCCCGATGTGGGACTCGATCCCAGGACCCTGGGATCATGACCTGAGCTGAAGGCAGATGCCCAATGACTGAGCCACCCAGGCGCCCCTCCTTTCTGTCTTTTTAACCAGACGTGGTGGTCATTACAGCTTCTGAGGTTAGGAGACTTTACAGACTAGCCAGAACATTTTTATCTGGATGAGAACCAGAGAAATGCATTTCATCTCACAAGCGAGTCTTGGGAAACACAGGGCTCTTCACACTTGGGCGCTTAGCAAGACTGAGGTGTGGACCAGGCACCGGACATGTGGCAGGAGTACGGCCAGAGGGAAGGGGCTGCCTCCTGCTCTCAGGGAAACGCTGAGAACTTCTATGGGGGATATGCGTGCCCTCAGCAGAGCATCAGGGGAGAGACCCTCGGGGGCACATGGTCAAGACAAGCCAAGTCCTGGTGAGAATCTGGGCCAACCCGTCCTGGACGTTCTGTCCTTGGTTTAAGAAGATGGCCCGATGGAACTGGGGGGTCTTTGTGATGCCCGGCTGCCTCTGGGGTCACCCTGCTGCAGGATGGCTCAGCTCCCTCCACATCTGCTGCAGAGCTGCCGTCCTGGGAGCACTCCATCATCCTCCAAGGGAGTCCCTTTCATCCTGCTTCCTGTATCTCACATCTTCCTTCTGAGTTTCCTTTGTCATCTTGGTGGGGTACATCCTTCTTGAGTAAAGGAGGCTGGGAGATAAATTTCTGAGACCTTGAGAAGTAAAAGACTTTATGCCTCACACGGGACTGAGGGTTTAGCTACGTATAGAATTCTAGGTCACAAAACATGTTTTCTTCAGAACTGTAAAGGTAAATCTCCATGATCTTGTTCACGGTTTTGCAATTGAGGGTTTCAAACTCACTCTGATGTAGGTGACCTTTGTATTTCCCTCTTTTTCTCCCCCTGTGTTCTCAAATGCCACAGCGAGCTGTCTTGGGTCTCTTCTCATTTGGTGTTGATTTCAGGCTGGTACCTCCTGGTCCTCCATTCTGGGGAATCTTCTTGAATTACTTTTCTGTGGATTTCTTTTGTTTTCCTGGCCCCTCTTATTTCAGAGGTTGAAGCTTCTGGACAGGCTTCTCATTTCCTGTCTTTTGTGTGTGTGTGTGTGCATCTTATCTTTTTGCTCTACTAATGGGAGATTTGACTTATTCTCCCAATCTGTTTACTACTAAGAGTTTTCATTTCTGCCAATACAATTTGATTTCCAAGGGCTCTATTTTTTTTTTTTGCTCTGAATATATACATATATATTTATAATGCATATTTTTTAAAAAATTAACTACAGCCCATACTTTATTCACATTTCCTTAGTTTTTACCTAATGTCCTTTTCTTGCTTTTTCCTGACATCACATTACATGTTTCCTTAGGCTCCTCTTGGCTGTGACCGTTTCTCAGACTTCCTTTGTTTTGAATGATCTTGACATTTTTGAGGATAACTGGTGGGTATTTTCTAGAATGTTCCCCAACTGGGTTTGTCTGATGCTTTTGCATGGTAAACTGAGGTTACGTGTTTTGGGGAGGAAGACCCCAGAAATAAAGTGCCATT
Source organism: Mirounga leonina (assembly GCF_011800145.1). Lineage (NCBI taxonomy): Eukaryota > Metazoa > Chordata > Mammalia > Carnivora > Phocidae > Mirounga > Mirounga leonina. The sequence continues at coordinate 489,293 of NW_023270624.1, forward strand.
CTCATTACTCCATATGCAGAGGGGAACATGCTATCAACATGTCTTGTCATTGTTACGATCTCTTGGTCACCTGTGTGCAGTAGTCTCATTTTTCTCCCTTTCCATACTGAACTCTTTGGAAGGAAGTCACTATCCCACCCCCCCACTGAGTGAGTGGAGAGTTATGCTTTGCCTTCCTGAGAGGGGATTGTCTACGTAAATTATTTGGGATTCGGTACAGGCTTGCCTGTTCTTCCCCATTTACTGAGGAAGTAACTCTGTGTGTGTGTATGTGTGTGTATTGTAAGCCCTTCTTTATTTTCTTGCACCCCAAGATGCTCCAGTCTCCTCTTGTGTATCCCCTCCCCCAGCCCTAGAATCAGCCATTACTGATTTGGGGCCCCTGGTCTCTTTTGTTGGAGAATGGGCAGTAGAAAACAATTCCTGGGCTCCGGGTGTGCTTTTCCTGCTGGGGTGTTGCCGCTTCTAGGCCATCTCAGCCGAGAGAGTAAGGACATATAGGTGTGCTCAGTATCTTTCTAACGGCTTCAAGGATGCGAGACTTTCATTCTCTCTGAAGCTGGCAACGTATTTTTCCTTTTAGAATTTCCTTTCTTTTTCACTATAATCTGTTTCTTTCAAGATAGTTTTTTGGGGGCGCCTGGGTGGCTCAGTTGGTTAAGCGACTGCCTTCGGCTCAGGTCATGATCCTGGAGTCCCGGGATCGAGTCCCGCATCGGGCTCCCTGCTCGGCAGGGAGTCTGCTTCTCCCTCTGACCCTCCTCCCTCTCATGCTCTCTGTCTCTCATTCTCTCTGTCTCAAATAAATAAATAAAATCTTTAAAAAAAAAAAAAGATAGTTTTTTGGGTTGTCTTAGTTTTGTGGGGGGTTTTTGTTTTTGTTTTTGTTTTTTGCCACATGACCTTGGGCTGTCTGATCAGATTCAAGGTGGGAGGAAAGTTCTGAACACACGGTGAAGCCTGTTGATGCTGAGATTCTCTGCTGGGTAATCTAGGGGAGTCTGCGGTGGCAGGGGGTGGGGAGCGCAGGGGTCAGATCTTTGCTTTAGGTTTTAGGGCTGGTCCAACTTCCAGAGAAGAGTTTTCCAGTCTCTTGCCTGACAGCAAGGGTCCAGTTGCTGGTGTTCTGGGGGCTGCCTGGAAAAGGGGGGCAGAGGGCCACTGCATTCAGCATTCCATTATACAGCACCCATGCCCTCTTTCTTATGATCGGAGAATAAGCCCCCAGCCTTCTGCCTTTCCCAACTGTTTCTGCCCTTTCTCCTGCCATGTCTTCACATGAGCCTGACTGCCCACCCCAGAAGTGGGAGGCCCTGCCCAAGGAGCCCATCAGAGTCCTCCTCTGGGGATTTTCAAACTTGATATGGGACAGAGGGTCTGCCCCCCTTGGGCAATGGAAGAGCAGAAGGTGACACAGGGAGAAGGAAGCTGACCCAGAGGAGAACAGGATGTGATGAAGAGTTTGCCCATAGCTTCCAAGGCTCTGGCCCATTTCTCTAGCTTGTGGTCCCAGGGCCAGCTCCACCTATGCTCTCCCAGGGGTTACAATGCAGGAACCTCCCAACAGTTGTCCCCACTGGGTTAAGTGCAGTTTGGCTTTCTCAAACACACAACGGAAACCGTCTTGACTTGCATCCCCTGGCACATTGGGTCCTGGTCAGGGCTGGGGAGGAGATGGGGAGGGAATGAGGGAGTGGGGGGAGAGCAGGCAAGGTGAGGAGGGAGCAGAGGAGGCCAGCACAAGGACACTCAGTGTCCCTGTGTGCACAGTCTATGCCCTGAACTTGGTACTGCTCTCCTGGAGTCCTCACGGCATCCCCATCAGGCAGGGGTCACCAACCATGCCCACTCCCCATGGAATTAAGGCTTGGGGAAGCAAATCTCTTGCCCAGAAGAGCACAACTCAGTGAAAAGCCCAAATGGAACCCGGTCAAGGCAAGTCAAGAGTGGACGATGAGATTGGAGCCATGGGAACCCATCAGCACTGTGACCCCTGGACCAGCCTTCAGTGTCCCCTGGCACTCCCAGGCCAAGGAGTGGAGCCTGAGCTCTTCTTCCTTCCCTCCTATGCGCTATTCTCCCACGTGGGGCAGGGAAGTGGGCAATGTCTGCCAGGTGGGTGGTGTCTGCCGGCTGTGCCATCGAGGAGCCAAGTCAAAGGCAGGGAAGCGAGGAGCAATGAGGTCTCAGGAAGAAGAACAGCCAGTGGCCTTCAGCTCAAAAGGAACACCGACAGAGCTGCAGAGCTGAAGGGAACAGAGAAGGGGGAGGTGTCAGACAGCAGGTGGGCAGCCCAGATGCAGGTTCACTAAGGCCTTCCTCTTAGCAGGTGAGTGAGCAGGCCCAGGCCAGAAGTCCCCTCTCCAAAAATCAAGCCAGGAACCATGGCATACTCTCTGACTCCTCGTCCTCCTTCACCCCCAACCCCACTTCTAAGACTGACTACTCTACTTCTTAAACAGACTTCTTTTCTTTACATCAAGTTTTTTAGAATACTTTACATATGTTAAAAGTCACCCCTTTTCAGGTGCCCAGTTCTGAAATTGGATAAACATATTGTGATATGACCACCATCATCATTAAAATATAGAGTATACCCATCATTCCCCAAAATTCCCTCGTGGCCTGGTCATCATTCCCGCCCACCCCCACACCCCCACCTTGATCTTTGGCAACCACAGACCCAATTTTGCTTTTTCCAGAATGTTCTAAAATCACAGAGATGTAGCCTTGTTTGGCTTCCTTCACTTAGCAGGATGTTTTGGGTACTTTCCCATGTTGTGCATCTGTCAGGTCAGTGTCTTTTACCGCCAGGTAGTAGCCCACTGTATGGATGCACCACAGTTTGTTTACCCATCAGGCTACACACGGGCTTGGGTTGTTTCCAGTTTTTGACTGTTTGGAATAAAGCTGCTATATTTATGTCCAACTCTTTGTGTGGACACGTTTTTATCTCTCTCGGATACATATCCAGGAATAGGACTGCTGGGTGGAATGACAAGTGTACGTCTGATGTTACCAGACATCGCCAAACTGTTTTCCAAAGTGGGCATGCTCCTCCTGCTTTCCCACCAGCAGGGATGGGAGTTCCAGTGGCTCCACGTCATTGCCACAATATTCTCTGTCTGTTTTATTATAGCCATCCTGGTGGTTGTGTAGTGGCAGTCACTGTGACTCTTCATGGCCTCAAGTCTTGAAACAGTTTTAAAATCAGTTCCTTCCTCTTGACACCTGCCCCAGGCCAGGCCTCACCTTCTTTTACAGGGGCCTTTGCAGTAGCTCCCTAACTGGTCTTGTGAATATAAGTCCCTCATCCCTGAAACTCCATGGGCTCTAGTGATCTTTCCAAAATAAACACCTAAGCACATCATTCACTTCCTTTCTTAACACCCCTCAACATCTGCCCTCTCCCTCCACAGATGGGGCCCCTATCCCGAAATGCCCCAAGGGCCAGCAGGTAAGGGCTAATGAAGTCATGGCCAGAGATGGGTCATAGGGAGTGGTAGGGACTATGGTGACCTAGGGGCCTCCCCTAAAAGGGCAGCTACCACTCAGTTCCTTATGGGAATGCAGGCCCCATGGTGCCAGAGCTTCTAACTACTCAAGAGAAACCAGCAATTGAGATTTTTCAAGTGAAAGCTCCCAATTTTCAAATGTTGGCAACTAAGTCAATTTTAAAAAAACAAACAAAGCTGGGCTAAACAAGACATATCAGTGAATTGAAGCGAGTCCATGGATCTCCAGTCTGCAGCCCCAGTCCACCTCAAGGCCCTACTAACCCTCCAGTCCACTTCTCCCCATCTCCAGCAAGACCAGGTGACCTTGGATTTCCTGAACACAGCATGTAGGTGCTTACTTCTTTTGGGTCCCAGTGCCCTTTCTGCCTAAACCACTGGCCTAGCACATTCCTGCTAGCTTTCCAGCTTCAGCTGGGGATTCCTCCTATCCAGGATGCCTTCCTCAACTATTTCTCCACACCCAGCAGGCTAGGTCAGTGGTCAGTCATACTCATGTGTGCAACACCTTCCCCCTCCCCCATCTCACTTGGCCTCCACTAAAATTCTGTGCATTCTCCCAAGCATGGACTAGACCCTTCCCCCACCTCATCACCTCAGCTCTGTGTCCATAAATGTTCACTGTATTTCATAAACCAGAAAAGGCAGAATCCTTTTAGAAAACTATAGATGTGTGTGTGTGTGTGTGTGCATGTGCGCACACGTGCACAATGACTTTAGGTACTCACTTTTCATGGGGTGAGTGTTGTAAACTTGGCGGAAGTGTGTAGGAATGGGTGCCCTTTCCTAATCTAAGGGGAAGCACCCATGAGTGCTCCTTAGTGAAAAGACAGCTCTGACAGCCAGGCTTTACTAGTCTCCCATAATCCTTGATGATGGCAATTTCTGGCTTCCTGTTTTCTCTTGCACACCTGGGGCAGGTGGCAGATGAGGCTGATGTGGGGACCAGTGTGGGCAGGAACCCACCTGATGGGCCCTCCTTCACTCAGATCACACTCAGGAGCTAACAATTTCAAGCTAGGATGGGCCATATTTTGTTTTAGAAAACTCCCTCTGGTGGCCAAGGTAGCGGGTGGCCTAAGGGAAGACCACACCATGGCTGGATCCAGTCCTCTACCCCAACTCCTCCTCTGAGGCCCCGGTGCCCTCAGCCTGACCCTGCATCCCCGCAGGCTTGCCATCCTCCCCAAATGCTGCCACCACCCTCCATGCCCCTCAGCCCCTTGACCTCCCCCTCTGCAGGGTCCTGCTTCTTCCTCCCAATGTATCCCCTGCCCTGATCACCCAGTTGGCTCTGGCATCCTGTGATGGCTGTTCCTCCTCCACAGTCCCCCACTATCGCGGTCACTTTGGGGACCAAAGTGTGCACCGCCCCCCACCCTATCCACGGACCTCTGATCTTTTTTCAATACGTCCAGCTTCCTCGCCTCACTTTCAGCTTTGCTTATTCAAACGCAAATCTGGCAACAGGCAATCCCCTGGCCTCTCCCATCATTTCACACGACCCAGGCCTGCTGGAAGCCAACGACGGGCCGGAGGGTTGCAAGAGTTGGCTCAAAAGAAGGTAAGTGTCAATGGACCCCAGGCCCTAGGGGGACCTCAGTACTGCATTCCCATTTAAGACCTTGCCTTTCTCTGAGTCAGAGGTTTGACCCCTGGCCCCGAATACACCAGCCTGTCCCCTCCTCCATTCTGTCGTGGACCCGCGGGGACACCAGCCTTGCACGCGGCCACCTCCTCGCACTCCGCTCCCCGACTTCTGGCCTTTCATAGCAAGCCGCAGAGTCCAAGACCCCTGCCTCTCCTCCCCACTCCCTCGCCGCCTGAGTCTCCACGTCGTCCCGGGGGCCACACCACGCCCCGGTCTCCCCTCGTCCTCGCCCCGAGCTCTCCCCCAAACGCGCCGGGCTCCATTCCCCTACTGGCCGCCTCTCCGCTGCCACCCTGCACCTGCAGCCCAGAGGGCCCGGCTCTCGGTCCGCCCGTCGGCCCTCTCCGCCGCCTCCCGGCTCCGCGTCCGGCCGCTGCCCCGCGGGCCCGGTGATGGGGATGGCAGACTCAGCGCGCGTACGGAGCCGGGCCTGCGTCCCCAGCCTGGAGGGCGCCCCGCACAGGAAGGAGCAGCTGCGCGGCCGCGGAGCGCCGAGCCCGGCCGAACCCCGCACGGAGACTCCGGCTCCGCCCGCCGCCCCGCCCGCCCCGCCCGCCCCGCCCGTCACGACCCGCCCCCCGGCGCGATTGGCCGCGCCTGCCCGGCTCTGCGCGCGCTGATTGGTGGGCGCGCGGGTCGGTCAGGCCGGGCGCCGCGGCGGCGGCGGCGGCGGCGGCGGCGGCGGCGGCGGAGGAGGAGAAGGGAGCCGGACCGGAAGGGTCGAAGCGCCCCGGCGCCCCTCACACCCACTGCGGCGGCGGCGGGGCGGAGCGGGGCGGGGCGGCCGGCCGAGCCCCGGGCAGCGGATCCGCGAGCGGCCAGTGCGCAGCGCCGCCAGTCCGCCCGCCCACCCTCTCCCCCTGGCGCGGCGGCTGGGAGGCGAGGTGAGCAGGGCGGGCGGGCGGGCGGGCGAGGCCTGGCGGGGGCTGCTCGAACGGGCCCCGCCGGCGAGGGGCGGCGGGAGGGCCGCGCGGCCGCGGTCTGCAGGGCTGGGGAGGCGCGGGGCCGCGGGGCCGGGGGCTGCGGAGCGGGCGGGGCTCTGTGGGGGCGCAGGCGGCCCCGGCCGCCGCCCCTGCCCTCCGGGCTGCCGCAGTCGCCCCCTCCCGCCCGGCTGTCAGCAGCCAGGGGCTGCGGGCCCGCTTCTGGCCTGGCTGGGGCAGACGTGCCTTGGGGTCTGTGGACGCCATCCCTCCGGATTGAGGGGCACGCAGTTGCATACCCGCGCCGGGATGCTCAGGATCCCGAGTCTGGTTCCTGCGACCTTGGCCAAGGCACTGACCCTCGCTGTACCTCCGGTTTCCCCTAGGGAAAGTGGGGAAATGTCCACCCTTTTGGACAGGATTGTTGTCAGGCTGTGTGAATGTGTGTGAAAGCGCCTGGGCAGGAGCCCGGGCTTGGGCGGGATCCTGACCCATGCTGGTGTGAGTAGGGCAGGAACCCCCTCCCCATCCGCCCAGAGACCCCCATCCCCGCGCTCCTCCAGGGCCTAGTCATTGCACATTCAGGGCCTCGCAATGCCAGAGCGGGCCCTGCCCACCTCCCCTACCACTCCCACCACCCAGAGCCCTGCTCCCCAGTACCCCCATCCTCTCTCCTACCTTGACGGTGCAGCCCCGTTTACCTCAGGACCTTTGCACTTTCATTCCAATGCTTGGAGCTGTCTCCGGTATCTTTGCACAGCTGGCTCTTTCTGGTCAGATGTCTCATTTTCCACGAGGAAAATTGACCACTTGACCACTCTCTTTCTCCCCTTAGTCATTCTATGTCGTTATTTTGTTTAATTTTCTTCCTAGCATCCACTCTGGTTTGAAACGACTCTGTCTGTTGATTTTGTTTCCCCTAGTAGGATGTAGCTTTTTGAGAACAGGTAGTTGTCTGATTTGTCCACTGCGTTATCCCCAGTGCTTAGAAGGCACACAGTAAGTATTCAGTGGTATCAGTGCAGTGAACGAATGAATGACCCTGCCTGCTGTTGCTTCTGCTCTGTCAGTTTATTTAGTGACTTCTGACTAACTTGTGAAATATGTAAGCAGATGGAAGCTTGTTCTCATTTTGCAAAACATTTTAATGTCCTTGACCCCTTTATTTGGTAACTGTCAGAACAAGCTGTGATATAAAATTTTACATTTTTGTAATATTTTAGCTCTAATTTCCTTCCACACATTCAGGAGGCAGTTACTGAATTCTGCATTATCTAGGTCAGGCTTTCTGCTTGGCCCTGGGGACACAAAGGCAATAGCAACAGGGTCCCTTCCTCCAGAGAGCTGGAGAGCCCAGTAGACGCGGCAGACAGGTTAGTTCCAGGACAGTGTGATGGAGTGTAGTGGAGGGGCTGTGCTGTGGAAATGTGGAGGAGGTGACAGGTGGTGCTAGAGTTGGGCCTTGAAGGGTGGTGAGAAATTCGCCAGGCAGAGAGAGGCACAGAAGGGGGCAAAAGGGCAGGGGAAAGGAAGGACATGAGGCCAGTGTGGGGTCAGGAATCAGCCTGCAAGGTGGTGGGGACCCTGGAAAACCAAACCTCACCCTGCAATCTTAAAAAAGGAGTCAGAACTCTACATTGTATTTCTATGCTCCAGATTCTCAACTGTTGGCAGTAGCTAATTTTAAAATTTTTTAAATGCTCTGAGCCATGCAAAATTCACTTAGCTTGGTTGCAGGACTGTCGGATCTCCAGGGCAGGGTATGTAGAAGGGAAGAGCAGCGATGGGCTGGAAAGGTAGCCCAAGGCCAGGGGAGCGGGGCCCTGTTTATCCAGGTACTCTCACTTAATTTTCGCTGGAAACCCCGTGAGTGGCAGCTGCGAAACCCATTTCCGAAGAGGAGGACACGGAGGCTCACAGAGTGTCAGCAGTCGGCTTCACAGCAGGCAGCTCGGAAAGTGAAATTGGAACCCAGGTCTCCCCCCAGATAAGCATCCTTTCCCGGGTGCCTCAGCTCCGACTGTTCTCTTTTGGCTTTTAATTTGTTCTGAAAGAACAACATCCAATCTAGATGTTTGCCTCCATGTAGCCCCCCCCCCCTTTTTTTTTTCAAAAGGATCCTGCAGGGTTAAAAATAATCCTATTTTGGCATAGTCTTCTCTGGAGAGCTTTGATATTGCTGAGGATTTAATTTTTGGGATGCCAGGACAGATTAAAATGTGTTTAAAATAAGTGTTGGAGGGCATATTCAATTTGTCTATTTAAGATAAAATGTTCTTAATTTTCTGGATAAAGAAAAGTGCCAGATGAAGCAATTAACAGCGAGGAAAGCAGTTGTTTTCGTAATGCATAAGGTAAAACAGAAACCACATTTTCTTAACACTTGATTTGGCAGTAGGGCAGCTATTTGTGGTTTAAATATGTAGCTATACTTCTCCACTGATTAAGAAGAGGACTTTTTTTTTTTTTACATCATTTTCTTGAAGAGTAATTAAATATGTACTTGGCCTTTGTGATTGTGTGAACTAGTTTCAAGGTCGGTCTTCATCTTAACTGTTTTTTATGAGAACTTTCAAACATAGACAAAATTAAACGATAGTATCCAGCTTCCAGTTATCAACTCCCCCCCATCTTGTTTCACTCCCAGCTCATCTATTTACGCCCTCACCCCCCCATATTATTTTGAAGCGAAACCTAAATGTCATGTCATTTCATCCATGAATATCTCAGTATATATGTCTAAAAGATAGGACTCTTTTAAACTTGGAAACGCAATAATTCCTTAATATAAGCAAATGGTCAGTATTCAAATTTCCAGTTGTCCCATACATTTTATGGTTCTTTAACAATTTGTTTATCGGAATCAGGATCTAGATGAGGCCCATACATTGTGATTGGTTGATACATCTCCTAAGTTTCTTTTAATCTGTAGATTCCCCCTCTATTTTTTGTTTTCCTTGTAGTTTATTTGTTAAAGCAATTGGTTGTTCTGTAGCATTGCCATGGTTGGGGTTTTCCTGACTGCATCTCTGCAATGTAATTTGACATGTTTCTCTGTATTTCCTGAAAATTCGTAGTTGAATGTAGATGCGGCTTGGTCAGATTCAGGATGCCCTAGGTGGGGTGCTCTCTTCCATCTAGAGGCAGGTAGGCCCATGCTGTGATGTTAGCAAACTGTTGATGCTCAGTGCCTAGACCCATTGATTCATTAAGGGTTATATTACTTGGGAGGCAAGTTTATATATCTTTTTGCACAACAAAAGCTCATTGTTTTAGATTTTATATTGGCCTTTGAATTGCCAGTTAAATTATTTTTAATCAATACCTCAAATCCTCCTTGGAAAACGTTGGGGTATAAATTAATAGAAAAATAATGAGCAAGAGTAGTCACCATTTTAACATAGGACTTCCTTATAGCTAAAGATTTTGAAGGTGAATTTCAACAAATTTGATTTTATTTAATGCATTTGGGGTTTTTCGTTTGTTTTTGTTTTTTGGTCCCATAAAATATTCCACTCTCCCTCTCTGCCCTCTGCTAATTTTACTTTAGTATCTTTCTTAAGCAAAGACTACGCACTCTGAAACTTTTCAGAAATAGTAAAATTGGATTCCAAGGATACATGGCTGACATGAGATTGTTACCTTTTTCTTAAAAATGAGGCATTAACTACCTTTATGTTAAATGGGTTCTTGCCTATTCTGAAGTTGCAATTTGAAGCGTTTCTATAAGTGAATTTTTTGGCTGTGAGGAGAATGAACAGTGTGAACGCCTTTTAGTTGTATGCCAAATGTCTGTCTTTCCGTAGGCCAGGATAGGAAAAACTTGGGGATTTGTTTAAAAAAACAATTTTATCCTCCCTCCCCCACAATGATGCTAAGAGAAAGAATGAGAAATAATGACTGCTTTCAAAAGAACTTCCTTTAAAAAACTATGTATATGTGCGTGTATATATGACTTGTATGGATCTGTAAGCGATTTAATTCATTAGACTGTTTAAGTTGTATCTCAATCAAGGCTGCTACTAGTTTGATTTTAGCATATCTAAGGCTAAGGGTGCAGCCCAAGTAATAAATCCACCAGCTCTGATTCTAAAATCAAAATCTCTTTCACCAACTCTTAACTAGACTCTCTAGTTAAAACACAGCATCTCTTATGAAGCAGATGTCTTCAACAGATGTCCTTAAACATCACCTGCTGGGCACAACCTCGAATGAAAAGTAAATCCTGTGCATTGCCTTCTGTCTGTTGTCTCTGCCCGAGATGCTAACCCAGTAATGGCCATGTCATCAGCTTTCCCCCTTAGCAGACTTTGGTTCACATTTTCAGAATGCAGATGTTTGTCTGGGGGAGCAGTAAATAGAATGGGTGTGGTGATTCTGTTCTAATGTCAGCTGACTTTGAGACTTTGCCCTGTGCTGGGCACTGTGCTCACTGTCCCCTGAGGTTGATTCTGCTCATCCCTGTTTTACATCCCTGAGTGTAGTCTAGGATTGTCCAGCTAAGTGGCAGGCCCATTGCCCTCTGACCCCAGATTTCCAATCTGTTTTTTTAAAGTTATCTTTATTGTGCAATTATGTGTCACAATTAAGTATCTAAAGAGAAATCTAGAAATCCCAATCTGGACAGCTATTTTGACAATTCTTATAAGACATATTGATTCTAGATCTTAAGTCTGTATGCTATAATTTAGAAGAGAGTAATACATGTTTTTTCTTTTTACTTTTTGGCCCCCTTCACCCATTTCTCCTGCCCCAACCCCTCCTCTGGCAACCATCAATCTGTTCTCTTTATAAGGTTGGTGGTTTTCGTTTCGTTTTGTTTTTTAGATCCCACATATAAGAGAGATCATACAGTATTTGTCTTTTTTTTTAAGATTTTATTTATTTGAGAGAGAGAGAGAACACGAGTGGGGGGAGGGCCAGAAGGAGAGGGAGAAGCCGACTCCTCACTGAGCGGAGAGCTGGACGCGGGACTCGATCCCAGGACCCTGGGATCATGACCCCAGCTGCAGGCAGATGCTTAACCGACTGAGCCACTCAGGTGCCCCAGTATTTGTCTTTCTCTGTCTGACTTCTTTCACTTAGCCTAATACCCTTGAGGTCTGTCCATATTGTCACAAATGGCAAATTTCCTTCTTTTATGTAATACTCGATTGTGTATGTCAACCATATCTTTTTTTATTTTATTTTATTATGTTATGTTAATCACCAG
>NW_023270624.1:500690-507921 GCF_011800145.1 Mirounga leonina
TTTTTTTTTTTTTTTAACATATAATGTATTATTTGTTTCACAGGTACAGGTCTGTGATTCAACAGTCTTACACAATTCACAGCGCTCACCATAGCACATACCCTCCCCAATGTCTATCACCCAGCCATGCCATCCCTCCCACCCCCAACCACTCCAGCAACCCTCAGTTTGTTTCCGGAGATTAAGAATTCCTCATATCAGTGAGGTCATATGATACATGTCTTTCTCTGATTGACTTATTTTGCTTAGCGTAATACCCTGTAGTTCCATCCATGTCATTGCAAATGGCAAGATTTCTTTTTTTTTTTTTTGATGGCTGCATTGTATATATATACCACATCTTTATCCATTCATCTGTTGATGGACATCTTGGCTCTTTCCATAGTTTGGCTATTGTGGACATTGCTGCTATAAACATTGGGGTGCACGTACCCCTTCGGATCCCTACATTTGTATCTTTGGGGTAAATACCCAGTAGCAACAGCATCTTCTTTATCCACTCACCCATTGATGGACACTAGGCATCTTGGCAGTTTTCTGCATCTTGGCAGTTGTAAATAATGCTGCAGTGAACATGGGGGTGCAGGTATCTTTTCAAGTTAGTGTTTTTGTTTTCTTTGGATAAATATCCAGAAGCAGAATTGCTGGATCAAATGGTAGTTCTATTTTTAATTTTTTGAGGAACCTCCATACTGTTTTCCATAGGAGCTGCCCCAGCTTGCATTCCCACCAACAGAGACAAGGGTTCCCTTTTCTCCACTTCCTCGCTGACACTTGTCATTTCTTGTCTTTTTGATATTATCCATTCTAGTGGGCCTGAGATGATATCTCACTGTGATTTTGATTTGCGTTTCCCTGATGATTAGTGATGTTGAGCATCTTTTATGTACCTGCTGGCCATCTGCATGTCTTCTTTGGAAAACTATTCAGATCTTCTGCCCATTTTTTAAGTCAGATTGTGGTTTTTTTCATGGTTTTTTTTTTAAAGATTTCTTTGAGAGAGAGAAAGCACTTGAGCAAGGGTGGGAAAGAGGAGTGGAGAGAGAGGGGGAGACAGAGAGAGGGAAAGAATCTCAAGCAGACTCCCTGCTGAGCGTGGAGCCCCACTCGGAGCTCAATCCCACGACCCTGAGATCAGGACTTGGGCCAAAACCCAAGAGTCGGACGTTCAACCCATTTAGTCAACCAGGTGCCCCGGATTGTTTGTGTTTTTTGCCATTGAGCTGTGTGGGCTTCTTATATATTTTGAATATTAGCCCTTTATCAGATATATGATTCGCAAATATTTTTTCCCATTCTGTAGGTTGCCTTTTATTTTGTTGATGGTTTCCTTTGCTGTGCAGAAGCTTTCTAGTTTGATGTAGTTCCACTTGTTTATATTTGTTTTTGGTGCCAGATTAAAAAGATCATTGTCAAGACCAATGTCCAGGAGCTCAGCACCTATGTTTCCTTCTAGGCGTTTTGTGGTTTCAAGATTTATGCTCAAGTCTTTAATCAATCTTAAGTTAAGTTTTGTGTAAGTGTAAGAGTGGTTGAGTTATTCTTTTGCATGTGGCTGTCCAGTTTTCCCAGCACCATTTATGGAAGAGACTATCCTTTCCCCATTATATATCATCGGCTCCTTTTGTCGTAAATTAATCAACCATATATGTGTGGGTTTATTTCTGGGCTTTCTATTCTGTTCCATTGATCTGTGTGTCTGTTTTTGTGCCAGTACCATACTGTCTTAATTATTATAGCTTTGAAATCAGGGAGCATCATGCCTCCAGCTTTGTTTTTCTTTCTTAAAATTGCTGTGGCTCTTCAGAGTTTTCTGTAGTTCCATACAAATTTTAGGATTATTTATTCTATTTCTGTGGAAAATGCCACTGGAATTTTTTTTTTAAGATTTTATTTATTTATTTGACAGAGAGACACAGTGAGAGAGGGAACACAAGCAGGGGGGAGGGGGAGAGGGAGAAGCAGGCTTCCCGCGGAGCAGGGAGTCCGATGCGGGGCTCGATCCCAGGACCCTGGAATCATGACCTGAGCTGAAGGCAGGCGCTTAACGACTGAGCCACCCGGGCGCCCTGCCACTGGAATTTTGATAGGAATTGTATTGAATCTTTAAATTGCCTTGGGGAGTATGGACATTTTAACAATATTGATTTTTTTCTAATCCGTAAACACAGAATATCTTTTCATTTATTTGTGTCTTTAATTTTTTCCATTGATGTCTTCTAGTTTTCAGTATAGAGGTCTGTCACCTCCTTGTTTAAAGTTATTCCTGGGTATTCTATTCTTTCTGATGCAGTTGTGAAAGCATCATTTATTTATTTTTAAAGATTTTATTTATTCATTTGACAGAGAGAGAGAGCACAAGCAGGGGGAGAGGCAGAGGGAGAAGCTGACTCTCAGCTGAGCAGGGAGCCCGATGCGGGCCTTGATCCCAAGACCCTGGGATCATGACCTGAGCTGAAGGCAGACACTTAACCGACTGAGCCACCCAAAGCATCATTTAATTTCTTTTTCTGAGAGTTCACCAGCGTATAGAGACACCAAAGATGTTTGTGCGTTGAATGTGTATCCTGCATCTTTACAGAATTTGTTTTATTCTAACAGTTTTTTAGTGGAGTCTGCCCAGGAGCCTGCCCTCTGATTCCTGAGCCCCGATGCTAACCACAGCACCCACTGCCCTACCACGTTTCTTCTCCCGCTTAGTTTTGCCTTTAACAGACATTTACTGGACACCCACTGTGTAATTAGTAGAGGATTAGGAAGTGAATCAGACACATTTTCTGCCCTTAAGGAGGGCAGAAAGTGGAGATAGACGTGCAGTGCATTATAAAAGGAATATAGGTTTTGGTGCCAGACACCGGGACATGCCCAGCACCGCTGGAAGGGAGAGGCTGCAGAGGAAAGCTTGTGAGAGAAGCAGGCGCGTGCACAAGACTTTGAAGGAGGATGAAGGTTGGCCAGGAGAAGAGAATGGGGAGGGGAGTCACTTCAGGCAGATGAAACAGCTCAGGAAGAGGCCCGAAGATGTGCAGGAGCCGGGGCGTCAGCGGGGTCTCGGGTGGTTCTGTATTGCCTGAGAGTGGGCCACGGGTCCTGTGAACTCCTCTGCTGCGCTAAGGATTCGAGCTTTACTCTCCAGGCAGTCGGTCACTACCAAAGGAATTTAAGCCAGAGAGCAGTATGATCACTGCGCATGTTCAACAAATCTCTCCCTCTCTCTTTTAATTCCTTATTTTGAAATAATTCTAGGTTCGTAAGGAATTGTAAAAATGGTAGAGAGTTCCCATGCATCCTTCACCCAGTTTCCCGCATTGGTTGTGTATTTCCCTGACCGCAGCCCAGTGTCAAGGCCAGGAGCGTGGCATGGGTGGTGGGTGCGTACAATGCTGTGGCATTTTATCACATGCAGAGGTTGGTACAAAGACCGCCTCCGCAGTCAGGACACCGAGCCGTTTCATCATGTCAGACATCTCCCTTGTGCTGCCCTGTAGAGCGAGCGCCCCCCCACCCAGCCCCACCATCATAACCCTGGCAACCTCTAATCTGGTCCACGCTCTGTAATTCTGTCATTCCAAGAGTGCTGTGTAAATGGGATTATACCGTATGGACCTTTGGAGATTGGCTTTTTCACTTAAGGATAATGTCCTTAAGATCCCCCCGGGGTGTTGAGGGTATCAGTGGTTGGTTCATTTCTCTTGCTGACTGGTGTTCCATAGTATGGGTGGACAGCACTTTGCTTAACCATTCACCCCCTGAAGGACACCTAGATTGTTTCCAGTGTTGAGCTGTTAAAAATGTAGGTGCTGTGAGCATCCATGTACAGTTTTGTTTTGGTCTTTTTTAAGATTTTATTTATTTGTTAGCGAGCACAACAGGGGTGGGAGGGAGAGGGAGAAGGAGATTCCCTGCTGAGCAGGGAGCCCAACTCAGGGCTCGATCCCAGGACCCAGGGATCATGACCTGAGCCCAAGGCAGACGCTTAACCGACTGAGCCACCCAGGCGCCCTCCATGTAGTTTTTTATGCGGGCAGATCTCCCTTTCTAAATGGCGTGTGTACAGTGGTTCAGAGGTAGCAGGAATGGAGGCGGGGAAGGCACTTGGGCAGTTGCCATGGTGAGGGAGCACTGAGAACGCCCCAACCAGAGCACGGGGAGGGGGCACGGACAGGCCCGGGCACCTGCAGGGGGCCTATGGGGAGGAGTCCTCAACAGACCCCTCCTCCGGATCCAGCCGTGGGTGCTGTGATCACCCAACACGAGAGGTCGTCCTCTGTCATAGTTTGTAGTGTGTTTTGAGAACTGACGTCCAGAGGATAAGGCTCCTGATTATCAAAGGATGGAGTTGTTGTGCTATGCCATTTTTGATAAGAATTAAAGGAGGAAAAAAGAACAATTTGATTAAAAACTTCAATAGCAAGTATTGAAACCAAGAGGGTGACTGTAAAAATTTGCTTTTAATCGCAGCAGTTGGTTAATTTAGATTTTGCATGTCCTGGGTATCCTGAACCATTTGTGTGGTTGAAGGTTGGCCTGAGTCTGTGGGCGACTGACTCATCATCATCATCAGAAGAAAGTGTCTTGGTGGAGTGAAGCCAGCAGGTCGAGATGTAAAGGCCTGTGTTTTTTCCTGGCCTGGTCCTGACCAGCCCTTGGCCACATCACTTCACTTTCTAAATACAGTGATAGATATTAATTAGAATGGTGTATTGGGGAGGACATGAATAGGGTCGTCAGACACACCTAAATTGAGACCCGGGCCGTGCCACCCTCCAGCTGGGGATCTGGACAGCTCCGTGACTGTCTTCTAGCTCTTGTCCTCATCTGCAGTGTGGGGGCAGTACTGCTCCCCTGACAGGCTGTGAGGGGGGCGTTTATAACCCTGCAGCTCAGAGCCGGGCCCACCCTCCTGCCTCCAGTCTCAGCTGCCCCAAACCTACCCTACAGTTAGGTCTCAGCTTTTCATTTACAAGGGTTTAATTTGGGTTGTTGTTTTTTTTAATGTGGAGTATGTGCATGAGTAAAAAAAAAACTAACAAAGTTATAATGGGAAGAGTGAAAGTCTTATTTCCCCTGCGTCTCTGCACTTGCTAGCATATTGTGTGTGTGCGCGCGAGCGGCCCTTCCCATAGACTGACATTTACTACATGCTCTCTTCAACTTGCTTTATTGCCTTTATATGTCTTAGACATCATTCCTTTTCAGTACACAAAGTCCCTGCATTATTTTTAATGGCTTTATTGTGCTTTTATGCCATAATTTATTCACTCATTCCAAGTGTACATTTTAGCTTATTTCTCGTTTTGTTTTGCCAGTCACCAGAAGTGCCACAAACATTCTTGCACAAATATCTTTGAGCATTTATACATATATGTTTGTCCGGTACATTTATAGAATGGTAGTTGCCAGGTTCGGAGTCACGTGCCTTTAAATTTTTCATTAGATATTACGTATTCTCCTCCCCAAAAATGTGTCGCCAATTTACAGTGCTTGCCAGCACGAATGAGAAGGCCTGTTCCTGCACCCCTGGGTTGATATTGTGAGCAAACTTGCACTCAGGTCTTGACTCCTCCTGGAAACCTTCCTTTATATCCATGTCTTACTCACACACGCCCTTCTCCTCATTCACTGGCTCCCCCCCAACACACCACTGTGCTGGGCCCCTGCCCTTGGGCCCACGTCTACCCCTAGGACACTTCCTAGGGGGTGTGATGATTATGCTCTTGGCCGTTCGAGGGAAGGGACTATCTGGTTAGTGCCCTCTTGACACCCTTTACCTTGTGCTTGGTACTCAGGAGGCCCTCATGAAATGTCAGGAGGTCTCAGCGAATGGTAGCTGATGTCCCCATAGGACTCGGACACTCATATCATATTTACAGTAGTTGAATTGCTTGTATCTAGAAGAATACTAGAGTTAGAGAATTTTTTTTTTTTAAGCATTTCCTATTCTAGGCTCTAAACAAGTAGGAATGTTCTTCCTACCCAGTGTTTATCTGTAGAGTGGGTCGATTTTACTCCAGAATTCCTAGAAGGGATTCTACAAGAGTCTTCAGTCTTAGACAAATAGGGATTTTAGATCAGAGCATTTCATTCAACAAGGATTCACTGAAGCAGCATGGTGAAGGGGGAAGGGCATGGACGTGAGCCAGACGCCTTTAGCAAAGGCTGGGCCGACTCCTTCCCTTGAGGTGTCCACCCAGCGTGTGCAGGTCTGAAGAACCCAGGGAGCAGGGTGTGTCCCCTTTGTCCCCCAAGGAGCTTTTTAAGTGGATCATTGTAGACATTGGACATTTCCTTAAATTTCTCGATGTGTGAGAGGGAAGACAGACCCTCCTGCTTTTGAGGTGCTCCCAGGCTGGGGGAAGGAGACACAGGCAGACCTGCAGAAACTGAGTGACCGTGCAGAAGCAACACGGGCGGGGACTGGGTCCCACTGCGGGGAGCCCAGGGGAGGAACCAGCACCCCCTGGTGAGGAAAGTGAAGGCAGTGAGTGCACCTTCAGTGTGTTGATAATGTGGTTGTATGAAGAATTCGTACACTTCCCAGTTTGTAAACTGTCTTCTAAAACCCAGGTGACGGCCATTTTGTTGAAATACAATCTCAACCGAGTTGATTTCATTAATAGCTAAATTACCGGCTTTCTCGGCTTGCCCCGAGGTGCTTTCTCACACTCACAAAGCCCAAGGTTGACAGAGAAGGTGGCTTTGACAGCTTCTCTCTTAGGTGATTCTTTTTTTTTTTTTTTTTTTTTTGCCTACAAAGCGCAATGTCCTTTAAAAATTATTTTAAATCTTGAGGTGGAAATCTGTCAGTTCTCGAACCTAATGACGTGATGTTCTCCCCAAATCCACAAAAGCTAACCTAACAGTGTGACAGTCAGAACACAGGTCCCAGCAACTGTAGCAGAGAGAGTTCAGGGTCGCTCAACGAGGGGGACGTTAGTTCGCGCCAGCCTCCACGTGGGCAGGTGGACCGGGGTGGGGGCGGCTCGGTGCCGCAAGGTCATTCAGGACTCCGGCTGGTGGGCGGCTCTTCCCTCTTCACGTGACTGCCATCTCTGGGTCTACAACAGCTGTCCCCCAGCCATCAGCGAGGGAGAAAGATGCTTTGGACAGCAAGCAGCTTTCTTTAAAAAAAAGAAAGAGAGAGACAGAAAAAGAAAGGAAGAAAGAAGGAAGGAAGGAAGAGAAAAGAAAGAAAGAAAGAAAGAAAGAAAGAAAGAAAGAAAGAAAGAAA
>NW_023270624.1:507931-559987 GCF_011800145.1 Mirounga leonina
AAAGAAAGAAAGAAAGAAAGAAAGAAAGAAAGAAAGAAAGAAAGAAAGAAAGAAAGAAAAAAAGAAAGAAGAAAAAAAGGAAAAAAGAGAAAAAGAAAGAAAAGAAAGAAAGAAAAAGAAAAAAGAAAGAAAGAAAAAAAAGAAAGAAAAGCTGCTGTTGAAGTAGCGGTCATCGCTCTGCTCACAGCTCAGCCGCCACAAGCTGGTCGTGTGGCCACACCTGGCTGCCAGGAACGCAGTCCGACCTCATCTGGGGCTGGGCAGCCATGTGTCCGGGCCTCAGCAGAAGGACGGAGGAGTGGGTCCTGGAGTTCGGCGGCGGCCTGTGGCTGTCATACTGCCCGCCCTCAGGCCCCGCGGAGGCGCCCGGCAGAAGCCAGACTCACAGAGTGTGCGTGCGTGCGGGCCCCCGGCCCAGCTGCTTCACCGGATTTCCCCTCATGTTCTCCAGCTCGTGCTGGAGAACATGCTTCCTCTGAGCCGTGCATCCCCTTCTCGCCCACACCCGCCGCACCCCTGCCCTGTTCTGCCAGGTCTCCCTGTCTTCAGCCCTGCGCGCCCTGAGCCATCCCTCTCTCAGCTTCCCGAATGACCACTCTGAACAGCACGTCGGAGCACATGCCTCTCTGCCTCCATGGCTCGGCGGCCCCCAGGCCCGGGCCCAGACGGCTCCCGGCGGCTTCCAGGGCCCGTGGTGATCTGGCCTGCTTTTCTCTCTCCAGCTTCGTTCCCCCACTGCCCAGCAAAACTAAATCTCCAGTGACTGGTCATGCTCCGCCTCTCTGCACATGCTTCCTCCCTTCCCTGCGGCCCAGGGCCTTCTCTGTCCTCTGGGTCTAGGGGTCCCCTTGTGCTGGGGCTCTTCCTGAGCGGCCCGCAGTGGCAGCTCACCGAGGGCAGGCACAGGACTGTCCACGCTGTGTCAGGAAGTGCTTTTCGGATGACCAGTAGGGCTGAGAAACAGTAGGTTGTAGTGCTCCCTGCCTTTTCCCCGAGTCTGTCTCTGATCCTTTGCATTCGCCCCCCAATAGCCAATTTGAGCAAGTCACCAGGTCTGAGCACAGTCAGCTCGAGCTCTGAGCCTCTGCTGTCCGTCTGGCAAGAGTCCAGGGCAGATACCACCTCCTCCAGGAAGTTCTCCTTGTCCTCTGCACCCCTGCCAGTGCGTAGGGCCTCTTTTGCCTTTTGACTTGGTTTCCTTTTTGCTTCTGCCCTTATGGTATTGTAACATGTGTTATAATATAGATAACAGAGTCATTCCTCACACTTCTTCCCTCAACTAGTGAATTATATGCGGCTTCGAGACTAGCTGATTTTGGGGTGCTTGGGTGGCTCGGTCGGTTAAGCGTCTGACTCTGTTACCCAGAGCCCTGTTGGGCTCCACGCTCAGTGGGGGGTCCGCTTGACATTGTCTCTCTCCCTCTGCCCCCTCCCCACACTTGCTCTCTCTCTCTCCCTCTCAAAATAAATTAAATCTTAAAAAAAAAATTAGCTGATCTTGCTCTATCACCTATATCACTTAACACTGTCTTGTACGAAGACACCCCGTAGGTGTTGAGTTGAATTGTCTCAGCCTCCTAAAAACTATACAAAAATTAATCTTTAGAAATGGATATTCCTTCAGATGTCAGTAAAATGCAGCAGCGTCATGAGGGAATCATCAGATACTGTCGGAGCAGTATCTTTGTCTACTTATTTATCTATCAGTAAACTTTTTGAATGCTTCTGCTGTCGCCCCGTCCCAGCAGTGTGAGATGCCACAGGAAGCAAGACAGACCGGTCCCCACCCTCCTGGAGCTTAGGGCCCCTTCCTCACCACAGCACGGCATGGCCAGGCCGTGTAGCTCAAAGTGTACCAGGAGCTGGTAATCCTGCTGTGGGTTGTCATGAGCAATGGGTCGGTTCGTCTAGTGCAGGCCAGAGGTCCTCCCCACCTGGCCAGTGTGCAATGGGTCTCAGCCGCTGCCCTGAGAATTGGTGTAAAAAAAAAAAAAAAAAAGCTGGGAGGGAGGAGTGAAGGAGTGGTCAGTTAGAGAAACTATTCACTTGATTTAAATTCTTTGTTTAGGCTTGTTATTAATCAAGTTATTTCCATGTTTAATGGAAATTCCAGGCATCACTGTATCAAAATACAAATTATCACTCCAGAAAACTCAGCAGGTTGCCATCAAATATTAGATGGTAGAACAAACAAGAATTTGTGGGAGCTGGGCAATAAAATTTTAAATTCCTGGTTTTTAAACCGTATAGTGTTTACCTCTAGGATTTGATTGTTGGCTTTTTAGTTTTTTTAAAAAAGAGCAAAATAAATAGCTTGCTGACTTTTAAATAAATGTCTTCAGCCAAGAGCCAGGGAACCCAGTCAATGTAGCTGCCTGCTGATTTTGGTTTGCTTGTTTTCTGTGTAAAATCACACAGGCTCCTCAGGGTGGGGATCTCAGCCTACTGCCTAAACCACCAAAAGGCTGCTTGGGACTGCCAGTTTGAACTAATTTATCATGAATAAATGTCAGAGCATCCATGTCATTGACTGTAGGTTGCCACGGTTCTCCGTCTAGAGCTGGTTATTGAGCCTGAGAGGGATGTGGGGTTTGGGGAACGCAGGCCAGCTCCAGGACACGCACGGTGCACACACACACCTACGTCACCAGGCCCAGCACCCCGTCATTCTGTAACTTCCCCGTTTACAGTCACTTTGGCCTAGGACTTGCTTTCTGCTTCATTGCTTTACCTGAACTTGTGGACTTAGAAGAAGACTGGCCCTTTGCGGTTTTTGCAGGAATCATAGACAGGATCACTGAGACAGCCTGGGATATGCCGGTCTGACAGGAGGCGAGCTGAGAGCCCCATGGTGACATAATCTCGTCCTGGCTGGCAAACTGCACACATACAAGAAAGGCTGTTATTTCTCATCCATTCCCTTAAAACGTGGTCATGCCGGGCCTCAGCATTCCTTCTTTCCTGGGTGGGCTCAGTACCTGTGAAATGTTGTTGCCTCTTTTTTTTTTCTTTTGCATGTTGCTGAAGTTCAGAACTTGGTGCAACTGAGTTTATCAGCCTACAGCCCCCTTGTCTCACACGCCAGTCAATTCGCAACACTCTCGAGTGAGCCACACACGTGTAATCTCAGAATGCATGTTCATTCTGTTTTTCTTTTAAGGAGCCCGACGACCGTACCAACTTTCTGGAATATTCTATGATACTACATCATGAGTGACAGTAAATGTGACAGTCAGTTTTACAGTGTACAGGTGGCAGACTCAACCTTCACGGTCCTCAAACGTTACCAGCAGTTGAAGCCAATTGGCTCTGGAGCCCAAGGAATTGTTTGGTAAGTAGGGTCTGTTTCAATAGCGTGGATTGAGTTTTTGTCGTAATAAAAACTAAATTGTCAGAACTTAGAAACACCGATGATTAAAAAAAAAAAAACTCTTTTCTTTGCAATAGGTTTTTGAACTAAATTGAGTCAACCTCTTGCTCTAGTTATATGTAGTCCTGTTGTAGGATACAAACCTAAATTCTTAGAATGCTGCATAAATGTAAATAGGTAGCAGCTTTTCTTTTTTTTTTTCTTTGTTTCTTTTTTTCTTTCTTTTTTTTTTTCTTTTCCATTCCCCCCTGTCATTAGATACTAGAGTAATAGGTATGACAGTGAGTTGTAACAAAAATTTGGAGTTTTATTCATTTCTTCATCCTGGCCACCTTTCCCCCTCCCCCTTTTACCCCCAATCACTCCTATTCATTTCTAGGCGCCGTCACTGCAGTGCCTTGCCCTTCGTTGGCAGGACGAGGCCAGTCAGTGTCATTATCACCCCATGGATTAACCAGGAAGGGATGCTGTGTGAGGGGTTGGGCTGGCCGTCTCTTCCTTGGTGTCTGACTTCAGCCATGTGTCCAGCCCGTCAGAACTGTTGGTCTGACCCTGAACCTTAGTCTCTTGCATGGTAAGACAGTCAGCTGCCGCGACATCACTGGCCAGCTAAAGGTAAAGTCTTTCACGTGTTTTCTAGACTACAGTTATCAGCACTTCCCAGACTTTTTCTCCCATAGTTTCCCGGGGCAAGACTTTTTTTTTTTTTTTTTTTCTTTTTCCTTTTTTCTTTCTTGGGTCAATAAAAACAAGATGGTCTCTGCCTCTGAAAGAAACTGTGATAAAGCAAAATACCCCGTGTTTACCAGTCGTAGGCAGAGGGGATTCAAAAGCAAGAGAGAACTCTTCTGGATGTTCTGGAATGGGAGCTTATGTTTTCAGTAGAGATTGTGAGTTTAGAGCCTCTGCACCGGTGGTTTGACGGGATCCTCGGTTTTAGAGACCTGCGATCAGGGAAGTCAGGTGTTTCCTTCAGCCTAGGCAGTTGGAGGCCCTGGGAGCTAAGAGGAGGTTACAATTCAGACCCTCGCAGAAAAACTAATGCAGGAGAAGGGGCTGTGTGGAAGGAATGCAGGCGTGTGTCTAAAATAATGGTGATCTCAATTTCCAAATAGCACGCTGTATCGGTACTTAAATCTAGGGTACCAAGAGAAGTTTGGATGGTCCAAATGAGGACACTTCAATACGTATAAAAAGTTCCAGACAATAAAACATTCTTTTGATTTGGAATTGGGCAGTCATTTGACACAGGTAATTTGGCAAGACTGTTACCAAGGACATTTAATGTAGTAACCGCAGTGAGCGGCTGACTGGAAGTTCATAAGTCATTGTAAAATGGAAGGTTTTATAAACGGTAGGCAGTTAAAATTAATGACTTCATTACAGCATGGCAAATAACAGTAAAATCACATGCTACCTGATAAAATACTATTCTACAGAGATTGGTTTTGACTTCCAGGTCGCATAAGCTCCTTTTCATCTTTATTTTTTAAAGAGGTGTTTAATAATGAAATTATTCATTATGGATGTGTATTTTTCATTAAAAAATTTTTAGTTTTGAAGCAAAAGTTCCTAGTATGCCATTATAAGCTAGACTTCCTCTTGGAAAAGCAGTGGCAGAACTATAGGATGGAAAATTCAGAATTAAAAATTTTTTTAAAAACTCAGAGTCCAGAAATAAACCCACACATTTATGGCCTGTTGATTTAGGAAAAGCATGCCAAGGTTATTCAACGGGGAAAGAACAGTCTCTTCAACAAATAGTGCTAGAACAACTGGATAGCCACATGCAGAAGGATGATGTTAGACCCTTACTTCACATCATGTAAAAAGTTACCTCAGAGTGGGTCATCGACCCAAATATAAGAGCTAAAAGCATAAAACTCTTAGAAGAAAACAGGGGAAGCTTCATGACTTTGGATTCTTAGAAATGGACACCAAAAGCATGAGCAACAAAATTAAAAATTGGACTCCATCAAAATTAAAAACTTTGGTGCATTAAAGGACACTGTCAGGAGAGTGAAAAAACAACCCACAAAATGGGGAGATGTATCCGCTAAGAGTCTAGTATCCAGAATGTATAAAGAACTCTTACAACTGTAAAAAAGACAACCCAATTTTTAATAAAAGAAGCAAAGGACTTGAACAGATGTTTCCCCAAAGAAGATATGTAAATAGGTGATAAGCCCATGGAAGGATGCTTATCATTCACCATCAGGGAAATGAAAGTCAAAACCACAATGAGATACCGCTTCATTCCCACTGGGATGCCCATGGTCAGCACAACAGGAGATAACTAATGTTGGCAAGGATGTGAAGAAGTTAGAACCTCATACATGGTGAGAATGTAAGATGGTGAGGCCACTTGTGGAAAACAGTTTCACGGTTCCTCCACGTAGAATTACCACGTGACCCAGGAAATACTCCTAGAATTAAAGACAGATGTTCAGAGACTTGTACACAGATGTTCGTAGCAGCAGTATTCGCAGTAGCCAAAAGGTAGAAACAGCCCAAATGTCCATCCGTGGATGAAAAGATGCACCAGTCGTGTTGGGTGCATACACGGGATGTTACTCACAGAAAGGAACGGAGCGCTGGGACACGGGACAACGTGGACGATCCTTAAGAACATGCTACGTGAGAGAAGCCAGACATTTACATGAAATATCGGAGTAGGTAAATCCATAGAGGCAGATTGGTGCAGATTGGTGGTTAACAGAGGCAAGGGGAGTGGGGAGCAACTGCTTAGTGGGTTTGGGGTTTCCCTTTGTGATGATGAAAATCTTTTGGAATGATCTAGATACAGAGGTGGTGACTGCACGACATTATGAATGTACCAAACACCACTGAATTTTTCACTTTCAAATGCTTAATTTTATGTGTATGTGAATCTCACCTCAAAAACTTGTTTTTTTAAAAAAAGAAAACTCGATAGTGCTTTAAACCAAGGATCTTTGTCATTCGTGATGGATATTTAACTCCTGATACTATAGTATCCTATATAATGACATTTTCATGCTGTATTATATATAAAATACGTTGTCATTTTCTTGTAGTAGCTTAATTTATGTATTCACAGAATCTTAACGGTAATTTCACTTAACTCCTAATATTTTCCTTTACATGATTTTATGACAATTTTATTGATGTTTATAGGAGCAACTTTTATCTCACATGCAGAAAGGTAGGAAGAAAGCAGTATGTCGTGGCTAAAAATGTTTTTTTTTAATATTTTATTTATTCGAGAGAGAGCACAAGCAGGGGGAGCAGCAAGGGGAGAGAGAGAAGCAGACTTCCCGCTGAGCAGGAAGCCCGATGCGGGGCTCGATCCCAGGACCTTGAGATCCTGAGATCTTGACCTGAGCCAAAGGCAGTCGCTTAACCAACTGAGCCACCCAGGCGCCTCTGTTGTGGCTAAAATTTTAACACCATTCTAAGCCTCATCTCTTTGATTCTAAGGAAAGATCAAAGACTGGGTTTCTGTTCTTTTCTGCTCAAGAAAGAAGTCATTACTTAGAACTGATTAAGCTTAATTATTTAATTAAAATTTAATGAGCCCATGCACAGCCAACAGTTTATTTCACCATCTTGGATGTCAGTATTCTCTTACCTTTATAACCCAGCCAGTTAATCATTACCAAATCAAAGCCTGTTAGCTGGGTTAACTTTACTGGAGGCATGGAAATGGGATTAGTTAACTTGGCTTAGATTATTGATGTTTTCTTTTAGAAATGTTTGTACAGGGGCGCCTGGGTGGCTCTGTTGGCTGAGCCACTGCCTTCGGCTCAGGTCGTGATCCTGGAGTCCCTGGATCGAGTCCCGCATCGGGCTCCCTGCTTGGCGGGGAGTCTGCTTCTCCCTCTAACCCTCCCCCCCTCTCATGGGCTCTCTCTCTCTCTCATTCTCTCTCTCTCAAATGAATAAAATCTTTAAAAAAAAAAAATGTTTGTACAATTACAAAAATCATGCTTAGACTTCTGGGATGTTTCATTTTTCAGCCTTTAGATGAAGTGGGTATTTACTTATTTATTTAGATGAAGTGCCATCCCAGAATTTCGGCCTACATGGTTTCTGTGATTACTCCATTACTGCTCTCTCCCAGAGCTGGTGCGACTTGCTGTCAGCCAGGTGCTCCTCACCTTCCTACCGGGCTTGAGGCTTCGGGGTCCCATTGAGCCGCAGCAGTGGTAACCCTCAAATTGAGAGGAGAGTACTTTTCCCGTGAGACTTCTCCCACATCTTCTGGGGACTTTTTCCTGGCTCTGTTTGCAAAGCATCTTGGATATTGGCATTTTGCTTTAAGGTCCTCAGAAGAAAAGTGGGTCTTACCCCATTCCATTGTTTGAATAGAGCAAGAAACTACTAATGATGCCAGACAGACCCCTTTCTTCCCATCAGTGACAGAAGGGCCCAAGTATCCCCACCATCAAGTCCTAACTTCTAGATAACCAGTTCTCTCCAGTGCTCCTTTCCCTGCAGACATTGCAGGTTCTTTCCCATGGCCATCACTTTTGTCCCCACTATATGTCCTGGTTGGATTGTCCTCAGAAATCCGCCAGTCTTTCAAGACACTATATCTTTCAAGACTGATCTCGTCTATGAAACGTCCCCAGGTAATCACAGCTCATGTTTAGAATAGAGCCTCCTGCGGTGCCCGGGTGGCTCAGTCGGTTAAGCGTCTGCCTTCAACTCAGGTCATGATCCCAGGGTCCTGGGATCAAGTCCCACATGGGGCTCCCTGCTCAGCAGGGAGTCTGCTTCTTCCTCTGCCTGCCACTCTCCCTGCTCATGCTCTCTCTCTCTCACTCACTCTCAAATAAATAAAATCTTTTTTAAAAATAGAATAGAGCCTTCTCTCTGATTGAACGAAATGCTTGATTGATGTGCATATGGGTGCAGATGCACACACACACACACTCTCCTTCCAGAACTGTAAGATAGTAAATCTGTGTTTTAAACTAGTAAATTTGTGGTAATTTCTTATAATAGCAATAGGAAACTAACACAGGGGGCATGCATGTTTTTACATTTTGAGAAATAAAATATAGTAGCAAAAGTGTATGGTTTATAAAACTTGTTCATTGTCTGTTTAAACTAGAGCTTAATAAAGGGACCTAGTGCCTGGGGTGCAGGCAAGCAAGGTGCTGGTACTTACGGGATTAAATGGAAGAGCTGGGGTCAGAGTAAAATGTTCTGGCTCCTTAATTTTTAATTGTTTTTGCAACTGTGTCTGATTTGTTTCTATGTTTTTGCTGTTCATTAAAAATATTAGTAAAATAAATTAGGAAGTAAGTTTTAAAATGTTTATCACTTTGGATTATTCACAAGTATTTCATAAAATTAAATCATTGCAAGATTTCAAAGCTGTGGTGGGAATTGTGTGTACACACTTCTTTCATGTCTATTCAGATTTTTCTTTCTCCTTCTAAATTCTCAAGTTGTTCAGCCAAAGTATTGAAAATTGTTTTATGGATAGTTGTATGAAGTGTCTAACTTAAAAAAAAAAAAGTGTTTAATATTGGATCTGGCAGTCCCTAGAAGTGACCGTTAACAACCTGAGCATGAAGTGGTTAGTCTAGCTCTTACTTCTTTTTCTCTCTCTAGTTCTGTGCACCCTCGAATGTCGGCCTGGTCTTACACCATTTTATTTTCTCTCTAGTGGTCTAAGTAAGTAAACATATGACGTGTATAACAACATTTCTGTGATGAAGGAGGTCTGTAGCATAAAGTGCAAGAAGGCTGTGATTCGGGGGGACTGAGTTCCAAGGCCGGCTGTGATCCACATCGCAGGAGTTCTCTGTGACCTTGGGCAAATCCTTGTGTCTTTGGGGGTCTTAACAGTTTCACCTCTAAAACGAATGGTTTAGAGCTTCTGGATTAAGGTGATGGATCAGATACATAACAGAGAACAGGAGGGCAGTAGTCCAGTGCAGGAGAGCTTTTAACAAGTTTCTCTAATGTAAAAAGTAATTGGAAACTGGATGCAGATAAACAGAGCAGAGAAGATGAGAATAAGTAGATGAGACATTTGCAACAAGGAAGAGAACCTATCTATAGTAAAACCCCAAAGAGGCTGTGGGTATAGAGATGACAAATACAGAAAATGAAGATGACACAAGTGGCTAGAAATAGGGGTGTTAATTATGAAACAGTTGTGCCAGTTGGCTCCTAGCATTCCCGCCCTCACCCATGTGCTCAGCATTTGCACCTAGAGCGCAAGTAGGTGAGTGAAGAATTACTAGGCCAGGATCCAGGGAAGAGCAGAAGCCTAGAGAGGGGAGCCCGGGATTTGGGGCTCTTTCCTCTGAGAACATTTGACAATTCTAGACTGGGCAGCTGAGAGATTGAGTAATACTTTGGATTGCCTTGGGGGACTAGCAGACAGGGATTGGAGCCCAGGGCCCTGTGGGGGGCCTGGTGAACGTCCTTCTCCTTGAGCTGGGGCCAATAAAGGACTGCATCCAAGAGGTGAGAATGAACCAGAAAGAAACAGACCCTTGCAGGCACTGCCACTCAGCCTCAGACCATCTCAAGTTGCTGAACTTGAACTGAATTGAACCCAGATTGCTAGTGCCTCCCCCCCACCACCACACCAGGTATCCCGCAGAAGTGCATTTAAATTCTCCCTAGAGGAAGACAGTGTCATACTGGATATCAGATTATTTCCAGATAGCAAGGAGTCTTGCAAGTGTGAGGTCCCATGCATAATCACAAATAATCAGTCACACAGGAGATAAGACGACATGCACACAACCCAACACAAACAGAAAAGAAACAGATGCTTAAATTGGCATTCTTGGATCCAGACTTCTAAATAGCTCTGATGTTATATCCAGGATGGATGGGTTTGACGGCATATTAGATGTAACTGGAGAGAGATTTAGCAATCTGAAAGATGGGTCAGGAAAAAAATTCAGGATGAGGCCTGAAGAGACAAGTGTAGGAGAATACAGGAGAGAGGATGTATTAGTTTTCTACTGCTGCGTAACAAATTACCACAAACTTGGTGTTTTAAAAAAACAAAACAAAACACCCATTTATAATTCCATAGTTCTGTAGGTTAAAAATCTGCACAGCCTTGCCTGGGTTCTTGCTCAGCATCTCACAAAGCTGAGATCAAGATGTTGGCTGGGCTGCATTCTTATATGGAGGCTCTGGGAAAGAATGTGCTTCCAAGCAGTCGCAAGACCCAGTTCCTTGCAGCTGGAGGTCTGAGGTCCCCGTCCCTTGCTCTCTGTCAGCCAAAGGCCACTGAGCTCCGTGAGGCTTCCCACATTCCTTCTCACATGTCCCCCTCCATCTTAAAGGCAGCAGTGGCATGTCTACTCCTTCGCAGGATAAAAATCTCTCGGACTTTCTCCCCTTCCCACCAGCTGGAACAAACTCAGCTTCTGAAGGGCTTTTGTGATTAGATTAGCCCCCCAGCTCCTGTTTGTTAATGAGTATGCTTCACCCTCATGTAGGACACGGGGTCAGTATACATAAAAGTCAAATGCCTAGGGCGCCTGGGTGGTTCAGTCGTTAAGCGTCTGCCTTTGGCTCAGGTCATGATCCCAGGGTCCTGGGATCGAGTCCCACACCGGGCTCCCTGCTCTGCGGGAGGCCTGCTTCTCCCACTCCCGCTCCCCCTGCTTGTGTTCCTGCTCTCGCTATGTCTCTCTCTGTCAAAAAAATAAATAAAATCTTTAAAAAAAAAAAAAAGTCAAATGCCTAGAAATTGGTAGAACAAACCACTTTGAGAGTGCTTTGGCATTATCTGCTAAAATATGTGCAGTCCCACTCTTAGCTATCTACTCATCAGAAATGCATGCAGAGGGGACTCCAAGCCCTGTGTGAGAACATTTATGACTATGTTTTTTTGTAATCACTTGCAAACTGAAAACAGCCAAAGTGTCTATCAACATTATGTCATATAGTCATGCAAAGGAATATTATAGCAATGACACAGAATGAATTATAGCTACACACAATGACAGATGAGTCTCACAAATGTGATGTTGAGCAAAAGAAGTCAGACACAGCTGATTTCAAAAACCAGGCAAAAATAAGCTATGCGGGCTGTGGGGAGGGAGCTTGAAAATTCATGTTTTGCTGGTAAAAGCAAGGAAGTGATTATCATAAGAGAAATAGTTATCGTCTTTGGGGGACTGGAGGGATAATGATTAGTAGGAGATGTTGGGGGTCTGGGGGGATGCTGACAAAACATGGCTCTTTGTGATTAATCATTGAGCTGAGGAACAGGAAGGGAAGTCAAGGAATGAATATCAGACAGGCGTTGCCTTCTCACCAATACTCAATGTTGGAAATCCATGGAGTTCTGAGAGAAAATTTAATTTGAAGTCAGAAGACAAACTATCAATCGAGGCTGAGGGCAGAATGAGATCATTTATCTTGCATGCACTTTTTCTGAGGAAATTCCTTGAGGATGTACTCCACCAAGAAAGAGAATTCAAGGACATGTACAACCAGAAGCATGGAGGCCAGTGAAGAGAAATCCCAGGGTAGTAGCTGTGCAGCAGGCCTTGAAAGGAACTCCAAGAAAAAATACCATCAAAAAGAATGGAATAGACTCCAGACAATAATGTGAGCAAGAATGCAGGAAGTGCTGGGGAGAGGCTGCAGAAAGGGGTATTTTTCTTCTCTTCAGAAGAAAAATGCTTATTAGAAACTTACGGTGGAAAAGCTAGAAAAGTCATGGTCTAAGCGTCAAACAGCTTTAAAAGGACATGATGTTTGAGCAATTGATGGAATGTAAGAAAGGAAAATCCATCTGACTTCGATGCTGGAAACAATCTCATTCTCTTGTGAGCAGCTACAAGGGTCATTGATCCTTAGAAAATGAAATGTCATCCCGGCTCCGCGATTAGGAACACTGACCTCTGCACATACGCACTCTCTGTGTCTTGGTTTTCAACGTTTAGACACGTCCGAAAGAAGAAACATGGAAGACTTAGCTGTAGGGACCACATAGATGTGTCCTCTAGGTTGCTCATTTGAGACAGAGTTTGGAGGAAGGGAAAATGAGTAGAGCGCTGGAGGCCAAAGAGATGGAATGTCACAGTCTTGTCTTACACGCTGGGAGTCCGGAGGTTCCCTGGAAAGTTGATGGAACAAGAAGTTTAGGCACGTTGTTTAAAGTTACTAAGGTAACCAAGGGAAAAGTTTAAAATAACACGAGAGCAAAAAACTGGGAGGAGTTGGGGGTTTCAATAAAGTGACTAAATCTTCAGTTTTGGGGAGTAGATAGACAATTTCTGAAGTCGAGACATGAGGAAATAGTGATAGAAGTATATTCTTTGGAGTTGAGAAGGGACCACAAAAATTAAAACCAGAAATAACTGAAGGTGTTTGCTTCAAGGGTTGGAACTAGGAGTGGAAGCATGTCCTGCTCAGAGGCTCAGAATTCAGTCCATTTAGCTCATTTTGGACAAAAACTTTTGAGATCAAAAAAGGTGTGTCTGTTTTCAAATTCTTAAGACTGAGAAATAAATGGAGGTACAAATACACGTGTGTATATTATTTGTTGCACAAATAGATTTATCTTTAACATTTTATAATGCATGTGACTGGTACATTTGCATATGGGTATGTGGATTTACATATGTGTATACATGTACACGTAATGTGACCTGAATTAAAGAGAAATAATTACAAAGTGACATGGGGTTTCTAGCCTTCAATCTAAAACAGATTGAATTAGGTGAGGCTTGTTGGCAAAAAAAAAAAGAAAGAAAGAAAATTAATAGACGTGAATGAGTGGAAACAGTGTTACAAACAGAATAGAATAAATACATAGAAACAATATTTTAGATGGTGCTTGGGTTCTCAGGTGGTCTTTAGCAGCTTTTAACCTCTGGTGAGGAACCAAAGGGCAATATTAGTACCATTAGTACTGGTTTGTAAGAAATGCACAATCAGGTGACTCAGTTTGTCCTATTTTCTGGAGGAAAAAAGGGACAATGAATTTCAGTTGGGAACTTGAGATGGCAGAAACGCAGCCCCTGCAAGATTTTTCTTCTTACTATAGTAGTACAAGGAGTTATTTCTAGTCGAATTTTATATATAGCCATTGCTTACATTAGGGGTTTTGTATCTTGGGGATTTACCATGAGCTGAGATCTTAGGCTTCTGTTTTCTTTTTTAGATTCTTTTGTCTGGGAAAAACACAATCAGAGCTTGTATTTGTTGTATCCATTTCTCATGAGCTCAACCATTTCCTCCGTGGTGATATGCCAGATTATACTTATATTGTATTCTGTGATTTGTATTAAATTACTTGGTTCTGAACATAATAATCTCAACTCACGTAAGAAGAAGTCAGTGTGCATCCTAACTGCAGCTGCCGTGTTTGTGCCCCTGCGGTCAGTCCCTCCCACACCCTTAGCCAATTCAACCTGGCTCTTCATGTGTAGCAGTACCTCGTGGAAACAAGCAGAAAGACATTTCATTATTTGTTACTCATTTAAAAAGGGAATGCATTGAACGGACATTGTGCATTGCAGTCTTTTCCAGAATCATCCTAATGGGTCCCTTATTGTATTTCCTGATTATAGTGCTGCTTTTGATACAGTTCTTGGGATAAATGTTGCAGTCAAGAAACTAAGCCGTCCTTTTCAGAATCAAACTCATGCAAAGAGAGCTTACCGTGAACTCGTCCTCTTAAAATGTGTCAATCATAAAAATGTAAGTTATGTCTATGTTTCCTCTGCATAACGTGGTCCACGGTGTGGTCATCTTGTGGGTCTTTGGAAATAATTAAGTTCAGACCTCGGGTAAACTAGCTGTAACAGGAACTATTTAAGTGGTTCTATTTTCTTGACAAAATTCTTAATCAGCATTGGGGAAATTGAAGTCAGCAAGAAGCATCATGGTCCAGTCTAGGTCCGACAGCAATATCCATTAACCCTGTAATCATTTGATTTTCACCATGTCTGTTTCAAAAATGGCAACAGTATTGACCTAAGAAAATGAGAAACAACTAGATACTTTTTTAGAAAAACATTGTTCTATAAAGTAGCTTTTTACCTTGTACACACGGACATTTCATTTCTAAGTAAATGTGATATTCAAGATGGCTGTGCTTGGCATCTCACAGAAATCAAAGCACTGTGAATTTCAAGGAGAAATTGTATTTCTCCAGAAAATTTCTGGAGGCCCATTGTATGTCCGCTACTGGTCTCAGCATTATCGTGAGCACGATTTTGATAACCTTGCCATGTTATAAAAAATCATAAAATGTTATGTCTGAAAGGGGCTTTGGAGAGCACCCCTTGTGACCCCTTTTTTGTTGTGGGGGAGGAGTATTTAAGACTACACTCAACTCCACGTGGCTCCCTTTGTTTTAGCATTTATACTGGCTCTTTCTGGTGAAGGGACATTACATACAAAACTAAGATAGGTTTATTCTTTTGAGTCCATGGTTTGAGTTTGTTTTTAATTTCTCCAATGCATGCTTTATTTTACTTATACATTTAAATTTTTTTTCAGGTTACACAGAAGTATGGTTATTATTTTTTTTAATTCAAACAATACAAACAAGAAGGCAAAAATCATTGACTCCCTCAGATCATTATCATTAACATTTTGGGAGCATTCTTATATACATACATATATGAACACGATCAGCTATGTTATCATGCATCCTGCCTTCTCCCTCACGGAATGTTTCTGGACCTCAAATACATTTCATAGTACACATGCACAATAATTTATTTAACAGTCACCTGTTACTGGATATTTAGATTGCTTCCAGTTTTTGCTATTATAACCAGTGCTGCAACGAACATCCTTGTACATGCATCTTTGCCCACCTGTTCAGGTGAACTTCTTAGCCAAAGCATATACTACACACTTTGGCTTTAATATGTGCTGACAAATTGACCTCAAGAAAGACTGCCAATTTTACACTTTCATTAAGACTATCTGAGGAAAAAAAAAAGTATCTAAGAATGTGCTTTATTTCAGAATCCCCCAATACTCTGTACATATTGTTGATTTTTCTTGTTGTTGTACTTTGCCAATCTGAGAGATGACAAATGATATCTTATTCTTACTTGTGAGGTTCACTTCTTTCCATACTTCATTAGCCATTTATTTTTAAAGAATTTGTTTCCCATGGCCTTTGACCATTTTTCAATTGGGCTGTTGGTCTCTTTTATGCATTTATAGAGGATCTTTGTATATTAAAGCTATCAACCCTCACTTCTTTTCCATTTGACCTCATTTAGGTTGCTTTTGCCATTCTAGGTTTGTGTGTGTGTGTGTGTGTGTGTGTGTGTGTGTGTGTGTGGTTTTATGGGGGTTGTTTTATTTTGTTTGGTTGGTTGGTTTGGTTTGGTTTTTTGGTTTTTTGGTTTTTTGGTCTTGGTTTGGGTTTAACATGACACATGTTCTAGGTTTCCTGTCATGCTTAGAAAAGGCTTTTCTACGCCAGGATTACATAAATGTTTATCCACATTTTAATGTTTTGTGGTTTCATGGTTTACATTTAAATCTTTGTTCCACTTGGAGTTGATGTGAAGATTAAGTATGGATCCGGTTTTATTTTACAATTGGTTAGACAGCCACCCCAGTCCAATATTCTCACTCATCTTTTCCTTGGTCATTTGAAATGATTGAGGATGTGTGCTTGATGCTCAAGTGGTGGGACTCATTGTTTAACTGTTGGGGTGCCAGGACCAAGGCCTTGCGGTAGAGGCCTTTCTAGAACCCTCTTTAAGTAAATACGTAACACTGAGGGGTTCATCTTCATCATACTAGAAATACAAGTTTCGCCTTCATATTTCAAAACTACAGAAATTTGTAGATCGTATCTCAGTTTTCATAGTTAACATATTGCTTTAGTGTTTTTCTACCCGCAATGTTCTACCTTTTTATGTTCAAAGCCTGAAAGACATTATGTGTTAAAATTCTGTCATAATAAGTCACTAGAGACACATAAAATGTGATTTGATTAAAAGTACATCTCATTTCCAAGGTGAGAATCCTGATCATTTAACTTTTCTCAAATACCATGTAATAGGATGTTTTGGTAAAACTAATAACAATAATAAATACTGAACTCTGCTATGATTTTTCAGTTTTAATGCATTTTAATGTTCAACTTAATTTTTATAATTAAGTAGAGTTACCTGACATGCTGAGGAATAATAAATCTTCTCTTTTCAGATAATTAGTTTGTTAAATGTGTTTACACCACAAAAGACTCTAGAAGAATTTCAAGATGTGTAAGTATCACTTTAACTCAGTAATGCAGTATGTATCAAAGACTAAAAATTTAGAAAGGAAAAATTGCTTTTTTTACTTAGGAAATGTAGGTAGCAATATATTTAGCCACTTTTTTCTGTGGAAGAGAAATATTAAGGAAGATAGATAATAATATTCAACTATTTGTGCCTAGATATTATCATCTCCATAACTGATAAATGATGACTGAAAATAATTCTTCGGAGCAGATGGTGATCATTAATGCTGTTGATTGGCTCTGCTGAAATATAAAATGTTGTTCTCCAGTCCCCCTGAAAGCCAGGATGATAGTGTTTGTAATTATTATTTGAAATCATTACGACACTGTATGTTGTGCGATTCCAAAATCTGAAATAGAATTATCTTCCGGACAATAAAATATTAACTTACCATATTGAAGTATAATGCCCAACTCATCCTAAATTGACTGGTGCATTCGTTCAACAAATATCTGATTGCCACTCGTGTGCTAGGCACTCTCTGGGACTTGGCATACTTCAGTGACCCAAACAGGCAAAGATCCCTTTTATGATTAAGAATTGCAGGTGGTCACACTCGCTCTTAGAGCTTTGTGAAAGCCAGAGAAGAGAAGATACGCAGTTAACATAAGTAAGGAAGTGCCACCATCATAAGGATGTCGCAAGTGTTCTGGAAGAAGTGAGCTGGGTTAGGGAATCAGAAGTGCCAGGGGTTAGGGGTCAGGCCTGGTGCATCCTAAGCAGGGTGGGTGGAGAAAGACCTTACTGGACCGGGGACAAAGAAAGCCTTGAAGGAGGCTTGGGGTTGGTCCTACAGTTATTTGAGGGAAGGTGGGATAGAGATAGAAGGAATGGGCACACAAAGGAGTGGAAGTGGGGCCATGCCCGCTGTGCTCTGAGAGCCGTAAGTGGCCATTGTGGCTGGAGAAGGGGAGCAGAGGAGAGGAGAGGGTGGGCTCGGAGAAGTGATGAGGCCAGGCCCTCCTGGGCCTCGAGGCCTTTTACTCCAGGGCAAGGCAGTAAGACTCAGCAGAGGAGTGAGCTTCCCTGACTTACATTTTCAAAGAATAACTTTAGTGTCTGTGTTGGGAACCCACCATCAGGGGTGGGGACACAGAAGCCCCGTGAGGAGGCTGTTGCAGCAATGTAGGGGAGGGGTGATGGTGGTTGCATTTAGACCAGAGGGTACTAGTTAAAGGGAGAGACTAGAGGCCAAAACTGTCCTGAAGGGGGAGCCACTGTAGAGGACTGCAGTGTGAGGAAGGACAAGCTGAGGGCGATGCCTGGTGCTGGCCTGAGTCCCTTGCAGGTGCTCCCAGCTGAGAAGAGGAGGGCAACAGGCAGAGCAGACTGGAGGGGGAGATGGAATTGGGGGCTCAGTTTTGGATGTGGGCCTCGAGATGACTCTTGGATACCCAGGTAGGCCTGGGACGTGGACAGTTAGATACATGAGCCTGGCGTTCAGGAGAGAGGTCTGGGTGAGAGGTATGAATTTGAGAGTTGATGGTCTGTGGATGGTGTTTAAAGTATTGAGACCAGAGACCAGAGGAGATCACCAAGACTGTGATAGTCAGAGAAGAGAAAGAGGCCAAGGACCGAGCATTGAGTTGGGGAGAGGAGCAGGGCACGACCAGCCAGGACCGTAGGACAGGCCATTGGATTTAGCGACACGCAAGTAAGTCATCGGGGGCCTTGGCGAGGACAGTGCGGAGTGGTGGGGCACAAGCCCCATAGAAGAGGGCTTCAGAGAAAATGGGAGAAGAATTGGAGATGCCAAGTATAGACGCCTCTTCGGGGAGTTTTGCTTGCAAAGAGAGCAAGAATATGGGGCATAGCTGGTGGGGGCAGAAGGTCAAACATTTTCTTAACATGAGAGAAGTAACAGCATGGTTTCTATATTGGTAAGTATGACCCAGTAGCAAGAAAGAAAGAAAAAGAGAGAGGGAAGGAGGGAGATTTCGGAGAATTTGAATATTTGAGATTCTACTTACTATGATATAAAAATTGTTTTAACTTGAAATACATCATGTTGATAGGTTTTTTTTTTTGAAAACTTCTAAGTTCCATTATATGTTTGCTTTTTTTTACAAGATACCTTATAAATATTTAGAGAAAACAAGTTATCTTTTTTTTTATTTTAGCCAGTGCAATAACTAAGTAGTAAGTTATACTGTTTCATATAAATATAAGAGTTTAGTAACCATTAAGGAATTTTGGGTGATTTTTATGTGTACATGGCTGATCTTTTTTCCCCCCAGGTATTTGGTTATGGAATTAATGGATGCTAACTTATGTCAGGTTATTCACATGGAGTTGGACCATGAAAGGATGTCCTACCTTCTTTACCAG
The DNA here is from genome assembly GCF_011800145.1 of Mirounga leonina. Lineage (NCBI taxonomy): Eukaryota > Metazoa > Chordata > Mammalia > Carnivora > Phocidae > Mirounga > Mirounga leonina. Next base: position 526,874 of record NW_023270624.1, read on the forward strand.
ATGCTCTGTGGTATTAAACATCTGCATTCAGCTGGTATCATTCATAGAGTAAGTAGGGACGCCACGTCAGTTTTATTTTTAAAATCACGATCATTTTCTTATCATGATTCTCCAGGTACAGAAGAACTTAATATTTTTTAAAAAGTTGCCAGTATCGAGAATCCAAGGAAATGATGGGATCGTGTTGAGTTCCCAAATGCCATTGAGATTAGAAGACATTTGTGGAGCGCCTCGTTTGCCCGAGCCCACACGAGCCACTCTGGATGCAGGCTTGAGCTGCTCGGTTTGATGCTGCAGAAGGAAACTTTTTTTTTTTTAACCTTTCATTTTGAAGTAACTTAAAATTTAAAAGTTACAAGAATAGAGCAGAGAACTCCCAAATGTTATGTACCCAGAATCATCTATTTGTTAATTGCTAATATATTTGCCGTATTTGAAATCCCATTTTTAATGAGGCAGGAATTTAGGTTTGGGGTGGGGAAAAGTTAGAGGCTACGTAGTAAATGATACCGTTGCTTGAGAAATCATACATAAACTATGGCCCAAATATCTATTTCTTAGAATCGTGAAGTTGGCCACTCCAGCATCCCGGCCCCCCTGGTGGGAACTTTTGGAATGGTCCTGGGTGGGCTTCTTGAGCCACTAAACTGGGATTTGAATGACCGAGTTGCCTGTACTCCGTCAGGAAGCAACATTTAAAAACCAGTGAGATACAGTGTAATTCTCCAAGCTGGTTTTACGAGTTTTTGTTTATTTTTTGACTTGTATCACTGTGAGAGCAGAACGTCATGATAGAATTTTCTTTGACAACTAAAATGTTGAGTGAGACTACAGGCAGAGATAATAGAATTGTGTTGGAAACATTCTTAGCATTCCCTAAATTATTACCATACTGATTTTGTTGACAGACTGTCTTTAGATATTATAGTCCAACATCAAGAAGTTGTCATTTCTCTGAACCACAGTCTGTGTGGGCAGAAAGATAGTGAGACCAGAACAATGATGCCTATTCATAGAGAAAAGAATAGAGAGATTTTCGATGCTGCAGTAGATCTGTTAGGTGCCAGGAAATGTTGGGCGCAACCACACAGCGCGCCAATCCAGAGAGGACCCAGCTGCCCTTGCCCCTGGCCATGAGCCTCAGGTCTGGGACCCCAAAGCCCGCAGGCCTGGGCGGCATACCTGGGGCCTTGCACACCAGTAAGCACCCAGCTCCTGATCCTGTGCGGTTACTTAAAATACGGCCTTTGCTGCCACCAGGTGTCCGTTAAAATAATATAAATTCTGTTGACAAATTTGCTTTTAAAATAATGCTGTTCATTTTTTTCTTTAGTTTTTATGTAAATTCCAGTTAGTTCGCATACAGTGTAATATTAGTTTCAGGCGTACAATCATGATGCAACCCTTCCACACACCACCCAGTGCTCATCACAGGTGCCCTCCTTCCTCCCCATCACCTGTTTCCCACATCCCCCCCCCACCCACCTCCCCTCTGGTGACCAGCAGTTTATTCTCTTATAGTTAAGAGTCTGTTTTTTGGTTTGTCTCGCCCTCTTTTTTTTTCCATTTGCTCATTTGTTTCTTAAATTCCACAAATGAGTGAAATCATATGGTATTTGTCTTTCTCTGAGTGACTTCTTTCACTTAGCATAATAATACCCATTTTTTTAAATTAAAAATAAACATTTCCCAACATATCATTCTGTTTCAAAAATTTTCACAGGCCATTATATAAATTAAGACACTCTTCCTAGCTCTTAAATACGTTTTGTGTTACATTCACACTTTAGAATAAGTTTCCAGCCTTATTATTATTAGGCCTGATTATGTTAAGCCTTATCAGTTTTGTAAAGGAAAGTGGTTTGTCTTACTTATTTCTCCCTTCTTGGGCCCAGAGACTTGTGGGGAAGCAATATCCTGCCATTGCTGGGGACCTTTTCAGGGATACAGCACATGTGCCCATGTTAGGGAATATTCGGTCCCAAGCTTGGTCCCACTCCTGCTGACCAGAATGTCAAAGAGAGTCCAAAGGGGTGTCTGCTTTGCCCAGCACACCGGAACAAATGATCCACGGACCCCTTCTCCATCCTGTCCACCACCCCACCAGGCCTTGCCACTCCCCCTTCTTGTCTTCTACCCGTTCACACATTCGTGGGCCTGCCAGGCTTTGTGCTTACTCGTGAAAGTACCACATGCTGGTTGTGGGAAAGGGAGATAGAGCGAATAGCGAGAGGTCTCCGTTGGCGCACCCCACCCACCCGGCCAGGGCCCAAGAGGTGATGAGCTGTAAGAGCCCGTTAGTGGGTGGACGGTTGTCCATGAGCCTTTCTAGTCCTTTCTCCCATATACAATGCCATGCACAAAAAACACACTTTCAGTTTTGCTTATTAAAATGCTTTCATACTAAACATAAAATTTAATTATTTGAAAAATAAAACACCAATAGTCTCACCACTTTTTCCCTTATATGATTCAAAAACTTAAAAGAAGAGAAAGTCCTCCAGCTCTCTGCTGTTGCCTGGGGGTGGCCGGTGATGGCAGCTGGGTATTTCCTCCCAAACTTCATAGTGACTGCGCTACAACCAACATATCTGTGTGTACCTATGTCCTTTTCAATTTATACTTTTCAAATAGGGGGCCCCCTTGTTTGTAATTGTTCTGCAACTCACTGAACAAGTTGGTTGATTTGTTCCTTATTTTAATCAAGGATCAAATAGTTCTACAAATATTTATTTAAACAACAGAGTCCCCACGTCCTCCTTCTAATTTCTCCCTCCCCAGAAGCAAACTCGGTTCTTTTAGCTGTTATTTTGGTGTTTATCCCCATCCCTTGAAGTAATATTAGATTTTTATCCATTGGCCTTTTTTTTTTTTTCAGTTTGGGGCATAAGGTACCAATTTAGCTCCCTTTCCCCAACCCAGACCCTCCCTCCACCACGTTTCCTGTTCTCTGACCTCCAGGTATTTGCAGTGTCATCAGGTTTGAACCAACCAGTGTGGATGGCGTGTTGTCTATCATCATGACACCTAAACGCTCTCCCCTGCACAGCCTTTTGTTTACACTATGATAGAATTTCTTTTCCCTTCAATGTTTTGTCCCTGGAGTTAATGCCACTTGTCATTTCTTTGTTTGCATTGTGCTCTTCATTGTTTTGTTTTTCAAGGAGCAAGGAGTTTTCTCTGCTCTCCTTGCTGAGTTAATGCAAAGCTTTCTGCCAGGTGTCTAGGTTTCCTCTCAGCGTGTGCAGGGAATGCACTGTTTCCTCGTCGGTGGGATCCCGCTCTTGGAGGCTCAGCGCTGCTCCCCAGCGGGACTGGCCGCCCCGAACCTGATGCAGATGGGTTATCCTGGGCCCGGCCCTGGCATTTCCCTGGGGCTTTCCTTAACCTGCTTCCAGACCTCTTTCTGTCTTTCTCAGTTTACTCCCTTGTTTTGGTGGGACGCATCCTCCAGCAGCTTCCCCAGAAGTGGTGCATGGGAGGCAAACTTTTTTGCGGCCTTGGACGCCTGAAACTCTTCGTTCTGCCCTGCCTGTCACGTGATTCATAGTTTGGTTGGATATAGAATTCTTAGTTATAAATGAGTTGCCCTCTGAGTTGTAAAGGCAGTACCCTGTTTTAGTGTGGTGTAGTTTGACTTTTGAGCTTTCTAATACCATTCTTATTCCTGATCCTTTGCAAGTGCCCTGTTGTGTTTTATCTCCAGAATCTTGTAAAAACGGTTCTTTATTTCTTGCATTCTGAAATGTTATGAAGATATGCCTTGATATGGAAATTTTTTCATTAATTGTGGTGGGCACTTGAGGCCCCTTCAGTCTGAAAGGCCATGGCATAGAGTTCTGGGAAATTTGTAAAATTTCTTCCAGAATGCCCAGAATGCCTGGTGTCAGAGGCTGTATGTGGTGGGGTCGGGATGCAGTCCTCTGCTACAGAGCCTGTCTTCAGGCTGGGCCCTTCACCCATGCCCTCCCTGTGCCTCGTACCAGCATATCTGTTGCTAATGTGCCTGAGGCCCGAGTCTGGAATCTCGATTTTAGTTTTTCTAGACTATATGGGCCTGTAGGAGTGAAGAAGGAGCCCAGCCAGGCCTTTCTTCTGGGGTGGAGCTGGGGAGGTCTGCCTTTACCTTTACGTGGACCTTCCCAGACCTCCCTCAGTGTCCCACCCCTGCTTCACCCTGAGCCTTTCCTGGGCGTCGTGGTTCCCCTTATCTTGCTCGGGCCACTCCCCGAGGTTGGAATGTACTGCACTCAGCCAAGTCATTTCCTGCCTCTCTGCCGCTCTTTGTCCCCAGAGAGCACGTGGGGCTTTTCATGGGCAGCATCGGCGTGCCAGGATGGGGTTGGACGTGAGAGACCCGTAGTGGGAGGCGGCCTGTGAGGAAGGACCAAGGAGGGGTCTGCAGGGGGTGGAGAGGCAGGGGGAAGGCAGCAGGGGTCTGAGCCCTTGGAGGCGCTGAGGGCAGAGCTGCAGGCTGCGGTACATCTCTCAGAGAGCCTGGCCCACCGCACAATCCATGAGCCGCCCACCAGCGGATGTCTCACAGGGATAGGCTTCTGCCCCACGCCGCCACTGACCAAGAGCCACACGGGTCGGAAGGAGCTCCCCGGTGCTCCCCAAGGGGAGACTGAGAAGAGGGAGGCCACACGCCGTAGCTCCTGTCCCTGCAGTTGCTCCCGGGGCCACAATAGACGCTCACTCGCCCCTCTCCGCTGTCCGTGCCCTCGGCCGTCACCTTGGCAGGTCTCCATGCCATGTGACCCAGACCTTCATATCTGAGGAGTCAGACTCCGGCGGCTCGGGCAGGAACGGGGTCCACAGACCCAGCCACCTGGCAGTCATCTCCCCAGTCTCGTGAGCGTGTGACTGGGACAGGTACCCTTGGCAGTTGGAGTGACCCCTGCGCTGGTTCCTTGGCCTGCGATGGTGAAGGCCCCGAGGAAACATGAAACTGTCCCCTCAAGATAAGCCAGAAACACGATTGATCCCTGGGGGGGTGGCGAGGATAGAGGACTTAGTACCACCATCAAAAGTCAAGGAGTGCGAGGACGGTGCTCCGTGTCGTAGCTCAGTTTGAGTCCCCAGTCCAGCGCTGGAGGAAACTAGGTGGTCCTGGGGAATGTGGACGACTGAGGCCAAAGCGGCTCATAGTCCTGGTTGCAGCTGCTGTCCTGGCCGCAGTAGAAGTGCTAGAGTGGACTGGTAAGGCCTCCGTGCGACGTGAAGCCGCTGACGGGGCGAATGCATTCTTCCGTTCTGGTTGGGGAGAGGGTCAGAAACCGCTCACGCACAGGTGGGACGGACAGCAGTGGGATGGGGTTCCACAGTGTGTCATCGTCACCCAGCTGGAATGATGGTGCTTGGGTCGTCGAGTTTCAGGGTCCACTCAGAGCTTGGGTCCCATAGTCCTCCAGACGACTGCTTAGCCTCCTGTCGCAGGGTCCAGTCACCCAGGTGAGTGGCTGTGGGTACCTGTAGGGCAGAACTGGGGAAATCAAAGCAGTGGATGCTTGTCACCATGTGCAGGGTCCTCCTTGCTAGGACGCCGCTTTAGTCAGTGGGCCCCGATCTGAGAACTGACTGGGGCCCTGGTCCCCTTGCTCCTCTGCTCTGGCCCTGCTTTGGCTACAGATGTTTCACAACACTCTTGTCCGTGACAGGGATGCTGCGCTTTTGTAGCCATCCCCTCACTCTGTGGGTCAAGCCCCAAGTTCGCATGTCCTTTGTATTTTAACGTCTATTTCTTGTTTTCCCTGTTGGGGGTGTTCTTCAAGCATTGAAGGGGCAGAACTGTCTTTCCTCGGCCACCTGGAAGCCCTAAGTCTAGTCTGTTTCAGAGGGCTGCCAGTGGCCGTGTGTGGAGGCTGAGGACAGAGCGCCGGGGAAGTGGGGAGCCCGCAGGAGCCCCAGGACCTTTTTCAGCCTCTCCTGTGGGCAGGCGCCCCGAGGCCAGCGCCTCTCCCTGGCCCGCGGGGGCCGCTGTCCACAGCGCAGTCGGCTTTGCATTTTGTTATCACAGTTTTCCAGCAGATGGCAGTAGAGGGGGTTCTTCCAACCAAATCCAACCAAATCCAACTAAATCCAACCAAATCTGCACAGGAGGAGAATTTTCGGGCAGGTGGAAGGGGCTGGAGATAGGCATGTGTTCTACCTCACTCTGCGGTTCACTGAGCCTGCCGGGGGCGAGCTGCTGTACTAACCCTTATCCCTGTGGCTTTATATCAAGGCCAGGGTGGATTTCAGGGGCTGCTGGCTGGCAAAGTAGAGACATTTCAAATTTTTAAGAAATCAGCTTTCTCAAAAGAAAGCACCTATTGACATCCCAGCCAACAGCGTCAGGAAGGCTCTGTGTTGGCCAGCCCTGGATGTTGTCATTCTTTTCCTCATTGCCACACGGGGGACCAAAAATAGTTCCTTGTCATTTGGACATTTAAAAAAAAAACTTTTCTTCACAAAGTTGAGCATTATTTCACCTGTTAGCAATCTGTATTCTAACATGCCTATTTTTGCCATAGTCTTGGTTTTAAAAAAAGCTAGAAACAAATTGGTTCTTTGCCTTAGCTGCATGACTGCCTCCTCACAGGGCAGGGTCGCTGGTGTGCGTGAGGGGCTTATTGAGGGGTGGGGTGCTCCCCTGGGTTCCCCCACATCAGGACACACGTCTGAGAGGGTGGTGGCCAGCGAGGCCAGGGCATCTGCTTGGAAATCGGTTGGAATTTTCATTGCGTTTTTCACACTTTACATATTTCTGCCGAATCCAGGAAGGTGAGAACATTCAGCAGTAATGAAACATAACTTTAGCTGATGTAAGTTTTAACTGGAGGCACACCTGCATGCGCCCATCTGCGTGCGCCCTGGGAAAGTGTTAGTCAGGTGCTGGGCCTGACACCTCACACCGAGTCCTCCCAGGTCCGCCCGTGCTCGGCGTGACTTGTGAAGACAACAGACGGGGTAGCTGAGAAGGCAGTTTCCAGGGCGCGTGTGCAGGCTGCCATCCCAGGTGGAAGTCAGGTCCCTGTGGCCTGAGGAAGGGTCCGGGGACGAGAGGGTTGTCAGGGAGGAAACCGTGGAACTTGTGTTCACGTGTCCAGGGTGCGGGGTCGAGGGGCGGGTGACAAGTGTGTTCACGCTGTATCAGGCTGGGCTCTGAGAGCTGGGAGCACAGCCAGGGTCTCTGGTCACGGAAGTGGTGCTGGCAGGGGGGAGTGGGGGTGCCTCCCGGGTGGTGTGTGCGGTGGGTGGGCTTGGTGACCGTGGAATTCCTTTTCTGAGAGAAGAAGGCGCCCTTCGAAGATTGCCGAGTCGGAGAATTCTAGCCCCGTGCTGAGCGGTATGGCGGCCATGAGCCACATAGGGCTGTTGAGCACTCAGAATGTGGCTATGATTGTAAATACACAGTGGATTTCAAAGACGCTACCAAAAAGAGAATGTGAACTATCTCATTAATAAGTTCTCTATGTTGCTTCACATTGTAAAATGATAGTGTTATGGATATAATGGGTTTAATGAGATGATTAAAATTCACCTAATCTGTTCGTATTTATCCTTCCTAAGATGGCTACTCGAAAATGTAAATGACGTGTGTGGCCTGCATTATATTTCTGTGGGACAGCTGGGGACTGAAGAATGAGCCGGTGTGGAGGAGGGATAGGTGGGTTCTGTGGGAGCTCCGAGGAGATTTTAAACAAAGGGAGGCCGTGAAGTTCCCCACGTGGGGATGAGGGCGACCATCCGACTGCCTGAGGCTGATTTGTATTCGTTTCAATTTGAGAGTCGGGTTTTCCAAAATCCCAGTGTTCAGTTCTAACCTCCCTCGGTGTCCCAGGACTCAGGTACTTCCGCAGCCCCCAGCCTCACAAATCCCTACCAGTGCAAAGTTGTCCATTTAGCATGCTCTGGGTTGTTGCGCTCATTTAAACCATTTCTGCCCTAGGACTTGAAGCCTAGCAACATCGTAGTAAAATCAGACTGCACGCTTAAGATCCTTGACTTTGGCCTGGCCCGGACAGCATGCACCAACTTCATGATGACGCCGTACGTGGTGACACGCTATTACCGGGCGCCCGAAGTCATCCTGGGCATGGGCTACAAAGAGAACGGTGAGTGCAGGCGGCACTCCCGCGTGGCCGCAGCTCCCCACTAGCGTTGTCCCCTGAGCCACAGGAAACACCATGTGGGGACTGTGTCACACACAGGTCATCAGGGCCACAGACACGACATCATTAATCTCATATCTCCACTGGCAGAAGTCACCCACTTCTACAAATTCACTTTCAAAATGAATATGTTTGACCGTCTCTCCAAGTTTAACATACATGTTTGGAGAAGTGTGCAGACCCACCACACCAGCAGTACCCAAGACCTCCCCAGGCCCCCTCCTTGGTCTCAGCCCCCAAAGGGAGCCATTATCCTGATTTCCGGTGCCAAAGCCTGGTTTTGCTTATTTTTGAACTTGGTAATAATTGAATAACACGTTCTCTTTTGTGAAAAACTGGGTTTTTAACATCAAAACTTAACTTACTCTAACAATATCAGAGCCCTTTTTTAACTTAGCCGCTGACAAATTTGTTGAAAAGAACTCAATCACAGTTACTTGCTAAGAGTCTGAAAGTTTGCACAGGTCATGTGGAATGTAACCAGTGCCCCCGCTCTGAGAGACGCCACTCTGTGGCTTCCTGCTGGCCCCATTGGCTCCTCCACCAGCACTAAGTATGGGCACTAAACAGCCCTCTGTCTGGCCATCAGGCCCCACGGAAGCCCAGACCAGCACACCTGCCCTGTAAGGTCCTGCCAGCATGGCAGTTTAGCAGAGCGTCACTCAGCAAGTGTTGTGCCCATATTTTACGAAAGCTGGGTTTGTCTTTGTTGGGAGGGGGTTTGAGGAAGCTGCATGGGGGTCTCCGGCTGGTTTTAATCACCTGGTGTTTGGTAGTGGACATCTGGTCTGTCGGGTGCATCATGGCAGAAATGGTCCTCCATAAAGTCCTGTTCCCAGGAAGAGACTGTATCCTTCACAGGGAGAGCCCCAGCACCGGCCACGGGGGGTGGGGGGGCGGGGGGGGAGCGGTGGGGGGCACGTGGCCTGCACACAGCTTTGTGGGGACAGGCACCTCTTCTCTCGGGGGTTTGTTTGTTTCTCAAGCTGTAAAGTCCTGGACTCTTGGGCACTAAAGCCCAGATTGCTGGAAGCCGAAGGCCACAGCGGAGGCCAGCAACCATTCGCACCGTGGAAAGAGCTCACCCTTAGCTAGCAATTTATTTTTCCATATTTGTGTGTTTAGTACACTGTTAGAATTCCTTTTCCTCACCTTTGTTTTGTTCATGGCACTTCATAATTTTATCATTTCATTTTATTTTCAGTTGATATCTGGTCAGTGGGTTGCATCATGGGAGAGCTGGTGAAAGGTTGTGTGATTTTCCAAGGCACTGACCGTATCCTTCCCGGGACCTTCCCGGCCATGCTTTCCATAAATGCCAAAGACAGCAGGAGCTCGAAAGGAAAATGTTGTAATTCTAGACTGTGTGTCCCAAGGGGGTCTTTATTATGTTTGTTAAATAGTGTCACAAACCAAATGGTTCAGTTTTATGTTTTCTTTTTCTCTTGACTACCTGCAATGACTTTACTGAGGTTTAGAGTTACTAACGTTAAACCGATCATATTAGTTCTTAATTTTATCAAAAATAGCTTAGAAATTTATTTACTCTTTGTCAAATGTATTCTGATATTTAAATGAAAACACTATTTAGTTCATTCAGTTAATTTAACAAGGAAGGTTTCTGTCTAAATTTAATAGGCTAGTATTGCTGTGTCATTCAATTAATATACCATTTTGTTAGCTGTCGGTATGGACTAAAATATTTTCCCCCAAAGTAAGAACTGAAGCATACTACATAAGACCAAAGTAAAAGAGATGGAAAGGAAATGTTTGTGAGGAACAGTATATGTTAATTTTCTTGCCTGTTACTCTGCTGACATTTTGTAGAAATTTTTAAAAGATCCATCTAAAAGGTTCTTTTGTGACATACCTGGAGAAGTCTAAATAAATGTAAAATGCAAAAGATTAACTTATACTGTGGTCAGCAAATCACATTAATGACATACAGCATAAAGCAGAAGACAATATAATAGTTAAAATAGCTTTCTTTCATCGTGGTCCTCATATTCTTCCATCTTTAATATTTTTCACTCTAACATATTCCCTTTTTCATTTGTGTTCTAACCACTTACGATTTTCATTAGTCTTTGATTTTGTTTTTTCCTTATGAAAGCTTAAAGTGGTCTCTGTTGGCAGATTGATGGTTATTTTTAAAGGAGATCGAGCTGTGTAGTCAGTGTTTTGTATGTATTTTATTAAAGTTATTATAGTTTTTTATAATTTTATGAGGGTGATTTTCTTGTAATACCAATTCTTTACAACACAAACATGGAATGAAAAGATTTTGTTCCTATCATTTTATTTGCCTTCCTTGACATTTTTCACATCACAGATTTTATGTGAAGTTTTAAATACAGCATTTTATTTTGTTCTAATAAATTTTCTAGCAGTTTTCCATAGCCTTTCCTTTGATTCACTTGTTCCAAACTATAAATAAGGAGGTCTTTATTTTGCAAACAGACTCAGCTTAAAAGGGAAAAGTTGATATAGTCTAAAGATAAATAATTTAGAAGGATCTACTTAACATTTCATTTGTCTCAATTCTTATTCATTTTGTGCCTTTCCTTTTTTGAATTAAGAAATGTTTTCTTCAGAAAGTACAAAAACTGTGGATACTTTCTGGTGCATTATGAAGTTAATTTAAAGTTCCTACCTTACATACTAACATCTTGCAATATCGTTAACTAATAGTTTTATATATAAGGCCACCTGAGGTCATTCTCAAAATATATACACAGAGCTAACACCATTTTTCAAAGGCAATTTTTGCCCACTCTTTCAAACATTAGATTCAGAATTACTAGGATGGAAAAAGATTCTGGCAGCCAGACTGCAGTTCTCTGAGATGTGCTTCAGATCCATGACCTGGGGTAGAAGAGGACCTCCTGTGCCCACAGTAGCCCATCAGAGAGAGGGAGCTGCGGCCAGCCCGCCTCGGGCTCACAGGAGTCCGGGCCTCCCCGAGCCTCAGTCCCCCTTCGGTACAACTGAGAGGCCCGTGGGAGCCGAGGGACAGGAACGAGCGCACACACCCAGAGGCCAGCCAGGCTTGTTGGGGGTGACTTTCCCTTCCCACCCCCCACCCCCCATTAGTCTACAGAAATGACCCTTTATCATGAACACACTAGACATTTACTGAGCACCCCCCCGTTTCTAGGCTCCTATCTGACTTACGTTGGGAAAGCTCGTCCCAGCTGCTGAGCTGAAGGCAGACAGACTGTCACAGGAAAGAGCAGAAGCAGAGAGACGAGGGGCTGTTTCGGATGATCAGTGGGAAGTGAAGGTGGTGAGCAGGGCTTCCGATCCTGCTTCGGCAGCACGTAGGAACGCAGGAGTGAGGGAGGACAATATGCTAGTGACTCCAGTGGCCAGAACCCGTCTCCCGAGCCTGTTCAGCTCCCCCAGGTTCTTCCACAGTGATACGATTGCATTTTTCTAAGACAAACCTCCATTAGATTTAAAAAAAAAAAAAATTGAAAACTTTTCTAAACATTGCTGTTTACGTGATTCTTTTTTTTCTGGCCTACATTCTCTTATGTAATTGCCTACGGTCTCAGAATCACTTTCCAGCTCATGATGCCAGTTTTTCCAAGCCCCCTGTAAACTAGGCAAAGCTGGTATTTTCTGCATCTTACCAACAGGTAAGCTGAGAGCCAAGGGAGACTGAGTGCTCGGTGGCACCTACTGCAGGGCTAGGAGCACAGTGGAGTCTGAAACCCAGGTCATGGACTTGGAGAGGAAGTAAGATGCACTCCAGGGGACTGCGGTGATGGTCAGGGTCAGTGCCGAGTGAGAGAGAATGACCTCCCAAAGCTGTCAGTCCAAGCCCTGTTTCAAGCAGGCCCATGGTCCCGTGGAGAGGACGAGGCCTGGGCTCAGAGAGCCCCGAGCCCCGGCTCATGCACTGCACGCCGTGGGGCCTCTGCGTCCCCAGCTGTGAGCCCAGGACTCAGGTCTGTCTACTTCAGGGAGTTACGAATCTAAGTCTCTTTGGTGTGAAAATTGATTTCGGTTTGCCTAAGTAACATTTATCTAATTTCATCTTTAATCACCTCTGTCATGGGTAGTCTTCAGTTCCATGATAACGGTCTCTTGGTCTAGAAGCCGAAGGCATACATCCCTCAGTGTATTGGTCTAATAAACTGCGATCAGGGTTTAGAAAGGCGCAGAGGTTTTAAAACTAGTCTCAACTTTGGAAACCCACACCGTATTTACCTATCATTTCAAAACACCTGTGGGATGGCCTCGTTCATTACCTGTCAGTAGGTAGAAAGAGGATTTCAGTGCTTCTTTGAATGACGCTACTCCACATAACGTGACTGTAAGGCCCTTCAGTGGTATTTTCCTCAAGAGACTCCTTAGATATTGATCAGTGGAATAAAGTCATTGAGCAGCTAGGAACGCCGTCTGCGGATTTTATGAAGAAACTTCAGCCGACTGTGAGGAATTATGTGGAAAACAGACCGAAGTACCCTGGCATCAAGTTTGAAGAGCTCTTCCCAGATTGGATATTCCCATCAGAATCCGAACGAGACAAAATTAAAAGTAAGATGCCCTTTGTTTCCCTCGTCCCTGTTTCCGCAGTCTAGGCACCGCTCTCAGCCTCTTCAGGTTCACGTTCTGACTCCCCTGGACGTGGGGAGATAAAATAGGGGAAACCCTCAAATAGAGTGAGGTACAGGCCAGCCTGAAGGCTTAGCGACCTGAAAGTTCTGTCCTCGACAGAAGGGCCGCATTGAAGCCTTTGGTCAAAATGAAGAGGTTTGTGTCAGTCTCAAAGACTCCTATGTTAATTATAGCTAATTGGAATTCACACAGTTTTCAGGTACACGGAACACTTGAATTAAGATTCTAGCCCATAGTTCGATTACAAAAAGCTCCTCCTTCCCTTCTCCGGTGCCCGTCACTAGAACTGTGATTTAAGGAAAAGAATAGATTTCTCCCCACATCACGGTAAACTGTGCCTCCATCAGAAGAGCCCCATCTCTCCTTTGCCTACCCATGTGAACCTTAATTGCCGGAACCTAGGTGAGTCACTGAGCTTGTTGGGTTTTTTCCTAACAAGTAATCTCTAGATTTTTTTTAAGTTTATATTGCCAACACTACATGCAGGTAGGCATGTAGCAGAGGCATCTGTGAAGTGTTCATGAGATTACTGTATGGCTGAAGAGGTCCGTTCTAATTTTGTTTGGATGGGACATCAAGAGAAGAGCCTGCCCGTGCTCTGTGCCTGCATTTCGGGCAGTGGTGGCCCTTAGCTCAGTTCCTGTGCCCTCCCTGGTGGCGGCTCTCCCTGGGCACCGTGTCAGCCTCCCTTTGGCCTACATCCACCTGCTACCCTTTCCCCAGGCCCTGTCCCTCCGCCTCCCCTCCCAGAGCCAGAGGCACACCGAGGTTGAAAACCTGATTGGTAGTGAAAGTGGCTTATTCTTAAAGAAAAAAGCCTCGATTGATCTGGAGCCTGTCAAATATTTCTCAGAGTTAAAACATCTGTGTTCTATCTGCACTGTCACATTATCTGTGTGATGTTCTATGTCTCAGCATTAATTTATTCATCTAATATTTGTTTCCACCCTAGCAAGTCAAGCCAGAGATTTGTTATCGAAAATGTTAGTGATAGATCCCGACAAGCGAATCTCTGTCGACGAAGCTTTACGTCACCCTTACATTACCGTTTGGTATGACCCTGCTGAAGCCGAGGCGGTAAGCATCTGTTTTGGAAGGACTTGTGCCTAAGGGCAGGGCATACATTTCCTTAGATCTTCCGTCCATCCTGGGGCTGTCGCTCAGTGTACCTCGGGACTGTGCCCTGTGTTTTGCTTATAACACCCTATTTAGGCCACCCCATCAGAGAGGCTAAGAAACTTGCTGAAAATCCCAAGTTTATCTGTCCTTCCCCAGAGGCACCTGGGGCGTTCCCAAGGGGGTTCCACTTCAAAGTGCGGCGCTCAGGTGCATTTTCCCTTAGCAACACTGGCCTGGATGATCTCTGGCTATAAGACATAACCTCGTGGGGGCAGGTTCATTTTCGGACTGGCCTGTGGATTTAACCACCACAGTGAACACTGTTTCATATGAAAGGAGTCCCATTTATCAACATGTGATTTTGAAGCAGATTTTTGGAACGGTCCAGTGTGAGTTGGGGATTGGGTATGGGGGCTTCAGCATGAAGAACTGCAAACCTGAGCCAGCACGGTCCTTGTCCAGGGCGGGTCTCTAGGAAGGGGCTTGTGATTACTACTTTACAGTTCCATCTGGGCAGATGCCCTGAGACTGTTTGGAGATTATGTAATTATTAAGAGGACCATAACGGCTCCTTTTTTTTTTTTTTTTGGTTAATTTCTCCCTAATTATTTGGATTTGGAAAGTGATGTAATAATGTCACACTTATGAAAAACCTTTAAGAAGCCATGTATTGAATGAAAGCCACATGATAGAGAGATTAGAATCTCCCCAGTGATTTTACCATCTTCATGCCCCGTTACATTTTTAACTGTTGACTTCACATGTAATTTAATTTTTCAGCCACCACCTCAGATTTACGACGCCCAATTGGAAGAAAGAGAGCATGCAATTGAAGAGTGGAAAGGTAAAGACAGCTGCTTTTGCCCTTCGCTCGCTCACGGCACTCGCCTGTCAGCGGGAGCCTTTCTAGGGTAAAGGGCTAGAGGCCCTGCAGCCCCTCTTAGCCCCTGTCTTCCCACTCCCTAGATAACAGAATTAGAGAGGAGCAGGTATGAACCGCATACTGTTTGCTTCTGAAGATTTTAAGATTCACCAAACAGCCCACAGCAAACAGCCCGTAACCAGAAGGTCGAAGAACAATTCTCCATTAAAAAGCAGAATCAGTAGGAATTGAGAGCCTCAGTGAGTGCAGGTCAAAGGTGGCAACGTGCTCTGCCCAAGCAGATTACATCTGCTCTCCCCGGGGCCTCGAAGAGCCGGGACCTGTGTGAACATGCGCTCGGCAGGACGATGCACGCAGCCACGCTCCGCGGCCAAGGAGATGCTCGCAGCGTTCTCATCTTGGTTCACGAACGCCGAAATTGTAGGAACCCCTAATGCTTCCTTAGTAGGTCGTTAGCTTTACTTACAAGTCAGAACCAAGGAAACTAAGGTTGAAGCCAAGAAATGACTGAGGAATTTGGATTAATTTCTGGCCAGTCTGGAGGGGCTTCTTACCCACAGATGGATACCGGCTCCATTTGGAGAATCCCGAGTAATGACAGAAACACGTGCAAACAGTGCAGAAGTGTCTAGTACTTTAAAATGCTCCACGAGAGCCACTTTGCTGGTCCCCTGCCCCTTGTACAACCCCCTTGTGGGCTTAGAACTGCCTGGGGTTTCGGCCGCCCTCACAGTTGGGTTAAGAAGAGTAATGGATCAAAAACATGGATGCTTTGGTCTAGGTAGACGGTATTATTGAATTAGCCATATATCACAGTTAAAAATAAGGCATCACAGTGCCCTTGGAGTGGTCCCGATTGATTAGGAAGCAGGGTTCAGAGATGCAGAGAAACTGATGAAGCCTCTTACCTTGCGTTTCTTTTTGAAGAGCTGATATACAAAGAAGTGCTGGACTGGGAAGAGAGAAGCAAGAACGGTGTGGTCAAAGATCAGCCTTCAGGTTAGTGATTGCTTTAATAGCTTCGTTACAATTTCCTTTTCCCCGTCCAACTTTCCTAAATGGCAGAAGTGCCTGAAGTACCACCTCGACGGGCACTGGGTCCGAAAGCTCGTGCTGTGAGATGGGCTCCCTGTCTGGGGCGTCATGCTGGCGGCAGCCAGCAGGTTCCTGGTGTGCCGGGCACTAAACTAACTGCGTCCGAGCCGTCCTTGTCCCGTGCCTGCCTCTGCTCCCGCCAGCCCCGCGTGCAGATGACGGAGCCGAGTTTAAAATGTTGCCAAGGTGCGTGACCCTCTCTGGACTGGCCCCACCCGGTTACAGAGGAAAATCTGTGCAAATCTAAGTACAATGGAATTTGGTTTCCTTTTGAGAAAGCTGTTCATACAATTCTCCCACATTTGTACTTGGTCTGCCTGGTGGTCGGTTCCCCGGGTGACTGTTGGAGACATAACATGTGTCGTGTTCACTCAGATCCGTAGGATCCCACCTGCTTCCTGAGTGAAATCCTTCCAAGGTATATTTATTGGCTCACCTCGTATCCCCCCAGAAGCCCATGCACATGCACACGGAGGTGCAGACGGCACTGCATACTTTCTCTTGAATTTTATATTCAGCATGACGTATGTGTCAAGCATCTAGAGATTATGTAACTTCAGCACAGATTTAGGTGCCCGTGGTTAACGAGGCACATGTTTAAGACTGCAAGTACTGGCCTCTGGGAGCTCAGATGTTTTATTTTTGCTCAAGCCAGACTAAAATACGGACCGTAGGAAACAGGGTAGTTTCGTGTACCTTAAAAAACCAAAATGTTAGTTTTCAGGATGTATAAAACAAAAATAAAATGAACAAGAGGCCACTAAACTTTTTCCTTTCTGTTTGTTTGTATACAGTCTTTATTTTAGCAGGGTTTTTTAAATTTAAATTCAGTTAGCCCACATATAGTACATACTTAGTTTCAGATGTAGCATTCAGTGATTCATCAGTTGCGTGTAACACCCAGGGCTCATCACATCACGTGCCCTTGTTAATGCCCATCACCCGGTTACCCCATCCCCCCATCCTCCAACCCCTCCAGCAACCCTCAGTTTATTTCCTGCGATTAAGAGTCTCTCATGGTTTGTCTCCCTCTCTGATTGTTTTCCATTCCGTTTTTATTACAAAAGAATTCTTCAAAGGTTGCTGTTTTTTTCCTTCGGACCAAGTGTTGATGATTATAGCTGAAATGTCTGATGACCCTTGAACCCTATTTGGGCTTCAGCCTTTTGTGACACCGATAGTTGTAGGATAAATTCAGCAATTTTCTACGAATATCTTTTTTAAAGAGGCAGGTATTTTTCAACATGATTATACGCATGCACAGATACGATGTTTAGCCACTGGGAAGAAAAGAAGAATGTTGTAGGGAAAGACCAGGAATGTTTGGGACCCTGGGCCCAGAGAAAGACTCCAGGAAAAGGTGGGCACGGGCAGCCGACTCACTGCTTGTTCATGCTGGTAGTGAGACCAGGGAGCCACAGAAGCCCGGGGCTGGGAGACGGCCCCAGGTCTCAGTGCCCGCACCCGCGGCAATGTCGTGCCTCAGATTTTATTCTGTTTGGTTTTCTTAGCACAGATGCAGCGGTAAGCAGCAACGCCACTCCTTCCCGGTCGTCATCCATCAACGACATCTCATCCATGTCCACCGAGCAGACGCTGGCCTCAGACACAGACAGCAGCCTCGATGCCTCGACGGGACCCCTCGAAGGTTGCCGATGATAAGTCACGAGCCGTAAGCTCGCCAGCAGTGAAGGAACTCCCGCTTCCATGGCCTGAAAGGCTTGGGGGGTTGATGGAACCAAATAGAAAAAAACTCCATGTTCTGCATGTAAGGAACACGATGCCTTGCCCTGCTCAGTTCCAATAGGATTGCCTGCCTAGATTATACAATGAAGCAGACTATGTCTGAAGAACACAAGTGCAAGCCACACTCGTAGAGATTTTGTGCAAGGTCATTTCAGGTGAGCAATTAGAATAGATGATTTTTTATTTTAAGTTGTACGGTAATAGTAGTGACAATTTCTCATCCTCAGTAACTGTTGGGACATATATGCATGTGACCACGTGTGCTTGCTCAGGCTTGCCATCTAGCACTTTGGAAATCAGTATTTAAATGCCAAATAATCTTCCAGGTAGTGCTGCTTCCAGAATTATCTCTTAATCCTCTTAAGTAATTTGGTGTCTGTCCAGGAAAAATACATTTATGTGTATTAATTGGCCACCATCATATTATCGTATCTTACCTTCTTTTATGGTATGATTTATTCTATCTTTTGTATTTCAGAAGGAATATAATTAAATCTATTTAATAAATAAAAAAATACAACTTTTCTTAAATTTGTCATGTTTTGGGCTGAGGATTATCACTGCTAAAACCAAGAGACCTATATGGACACTTTGTTTCCTCTAAATTGTCTTAGTCTGGGATGACTGTACATTCAGCTTTATTGCATGATAAAATTTTAAGTTTTGTGCTGCTTAAGACGTATATGCCTTTACAGTCCTAATCTGCCCTCGCTCCTTTCTCCTGGTCTTCTGGACTCATTAATTTAAAATGCCACCTAAAACTTCACCTTCTTTATAAGGCACCTAACGCTCCACGTCAATAACACAATGGCAGATTCTCGAATCCATTAGAGGCGAGAGTAGAATTTGACAAAAACGGTCACTGAAGACAACGGCAGTGACTTCTTCCAAGCGCTTGCTTCCCCCGAGACTGGTCAGGGTCGTTCCCGGGGGAGGCACCATCTCCCAGGGCAGCGTTTCCGGTTTCCAACCTAACGTTCTTCCTCGATTTTCTTTCTTTGCTGAAAGAAACCCCATAAACCGCCTCCCTCCTCCCCCCCACCCCTCCACTTGGGTCTGTTGTAGGAAGCAAGGCGATTCAGGACACCTCTGTGATGGTGGTGTTTCCCAGTTCATGGAGCATTTCTTTTTCCTAAGGGAAACCCATGAATTTTCTGGGAAACCTCCTCACAGGGTTATGGAGGAAGCACCCTCAAGAGTAGTGATTAACTATTGAGTATTTTCTGATCTAAAACTGCTCACCTGAAATTGATGCTTTCAGACTTTCTGATGTGGAAATCATTCAGAGTTCCCGAAGTTACTGAGTATTGAAGTGTCACTACAGAAATGGGGTTACGATGGTCACATTTTGGCTCCCTGTGCTCGTAATGCTTATCCCTTGAGCTTATTCTGTTACAAATTCCTATCTTGTGTTTAACTGTTTGGGAAGCTATTGGGTCAACATTCTATAGAATGTGTTCTGAGGAGGAACTTTGACAAGAAAGTTTATTATAAATATTATCTAAAATATATGATTCTCTCTGCACCAGTTGTATCGTTGGTTGGTCTTATCACTGGAAACTGGAACCCTTGATGAACAAAATTAGTATTGAAGTACTAGTTTTATATTGTGAGGTTTAGACGCATTCAAGTACAAGAGGAAATGCTGACTTGGATTGAAGCAGAAACACCTATGATATGGCTTAGGATGGTTTTGGTTTTGGAGGCCTGATGGTACAGTGAAGAAAGTTACCATTATACATATATAAACATCTTAAAACGGCCTTCTCTCTAATATACATTCTTTAACAAGACTTCACTAAATCTATCTTTAAAAAGAAAAAAGAGAGTTTTAAAAATGCATCATCTGCTCTAGGCTTCTGTGAACACGGCACGGGGATGCTGAGGGCACATGAAGCTCCTGCTTGTGAGGTGCCCTTTGTGAGTGGAGCCGGGTGCCACCCACAGTCTGGGTTCTGGTCAGTTCTGCCTCCGTGCATTCACGGGGGCAGCCTGTGTTGGTGTGGGTGGCCTTCCTGCCATGCCCACCTTCCACTGGGGAGCAGCGAGCACACCTAGGACAGGCCACGGGGCTGCAGGCAGCAGAACTCTGTAGAAATACCTCACCCCACGTCAGGGTCCTCCCCCTGAGCCGAGATGTGCCGAGGTCCTGGTGCAGTGTAGACAGTTTCAAACTGCTCTCGATGGCTGAATGCTGACGTTGGAAAAAGAACTAAAACGTGCTCAACTTTTTCATCTTTTCTATTTTATTTTTGTAATTTATACTGTACACAACCCTGGAAGTAACTATTTTGGACACATATTTTTCTAAACCAGGTAATTTGTCATTAGCCTGGAATTTGGACTAGGTTTATTTTATCTGTTGGCTTCGTTTTCAGTCAAAAAGGAAATAACTGCCTCCCCTAGGTTGGGTCTTGACCTCAAGTGCAGGTTTTGGAGAGCAGATAGGGTCTCTCGGAGCAGGAGAACATTGTGGAAACACAGACTGCTCAGTGTTGATCAGTCACGGTCGTGGAAACGGCAGCAGGGCTCTGTTCTCCTCTCTGGGACGCAAAACCCAGAGCCTCCGTGCTGGAAGGAGAAAAGCCTTGGCAGGGCCCCCTGCTGACACCCAGAGCCCCTGGTTGAACCGCTGGATGGGATCCCGCTTGAATCCAGATCTGATGCCCTGTATGTAAGTCATGGTAACGATGTAGGAGTTCGTCCGGTTGATTTCTAACGTCCTCCTCTGGTGTTTCATGCTGGCAGCAAATACAGGTGTGACCTTCAGATGGCAGACCTCAACAGTAACATTGCCTAATGTTTTATAATAAAATATATTATGTGTGTTTTGATTGGTGAAAATAATACAGATACATTTTAAAAGAGAAGTGTACAGCATGTCCAGTTCTTTTGTGTTTTTAAGTGACGCTTGGCTATATTTCCACTTCACCATC
Organism: Mirounga leonina; assembly: GCF_011800145.1. Taxonomy (NCBI): domain Eukaryota; kingdom Metazoa; phylum Chordata; class Mammalia; order Carnivora; family Phocidae; genus Mirounga; species Mirounga leonina. Next base: position 547,435 of record NW_023270624.1, read on the forward strand.
TCTGATTACAGATTTAACATGAACACAGGCTGATGCTGGAGTGTCGTCATTTCCATCAGTATTAGCAAATGTTTTTAATTGACAGGCAAAACATTTCTTTTACGTCTCTGACTGAAGATGTTCTGCAAATTTCTGATTCTCAGTTTTCAAAAATACGCAAGTATACAAGATGGAATATTCCGAGTATTGGTGTAAGAATTTTTCTCACAAGGCGTGGCCGATGGGTCTTTACTTGTCTTACTTAGAATAGTTAACAGTGTGGTTTTGTGGATGGGATAAGCCACTTTGATTTCACTTCTGGGTTCGAGGCACTTTAAGATGTTCACTACTCAGGGGTGCCTGGGTGGCTCAGTCGGTCGGGCATCCGACTCTTGATCTCAGCTCAGGCTTGATCTCAGTGCAGGCCCCACATTAGGCTCCACACTGGGTGTGGAGCCGACTTAAAAAAGATGTTCACTATGTAAAACCACAGGACTGGAAGGGCCCTCAATGGCTCACTTTCTCTTCTCTGCTTCAAAGGGCTAGAATCATTCCAGATAGATGAGTATCAGTCTGATTTGTAAAGTTCTCTAGAGAAGGAAAACCTTCTTCTTGATACAGGTCTGGGTCCCATTTCTCTATCTTACCCCCTTCAGACATTCAAAGCAGACAGTACTAAAATGCTTTTTATTTATTGACTGAAATGGTGAGTGTAGTGGGGTGGGGGCTTTTTGGTGGGGGGAAGGGTAATCTTTCAAAATAACCTAATATTGTCCTGACGCTCCTATGGTATGAATTTAAGCATAAGGTTCCCTTTGGCAATAAGGCAGTTATTCAGTATTCTGTTTTTAGATCAGGAAAACTGGTAACAAACTGAGAGTGGTCAGTCATGTCTCGTTGAGACCATCTGTGACCAGGATTTAGGAAGGATGTGCCTGTCACGGCCATGGGGAACTTGGCGTTCACTGCGTTCTCAAGGCCCTGGGCCACACACTCCTTCACGGTTTGAAAGAGTCAGGCTTTGGGGGCCCGGGATCTTTGTGAGGAAGGGTGTTTGCTATCCCCCTGTCTCTGCTGGTGCTTTAAAGTTGGAAGGGAAGTTCGGAGTGAGTTCTCAAACACAGCCCGAGGCCTGCACCACACCGAGGCGGAGGACGGACGGAGCGCGGGCTTGCGTCCTCACACTGCCTTGTGTTCCTGCAGGTGCACGACTCACTCTTCTTTAGTCATAAGCCCCGTTGGGGGGGTCTGAGGCAAACAGTGCCCCTCCCCAAAGAAAAATGCCATGAACACAAAATTCTGCCACACTTTTCGAGGAGTCCTGGCCCCTGGTGGATACCGTGTGAAGAGCCCCATTCTAGAAGCAGCTTATAGATGCTTCATGTGTGCAGAGGGAGGCCAAGCCTGCAGAAGAAGCCTCTTCTGCTCTCACCAGCTGGGACACTTGCACGCGGATGTTGGGGACGTCTTCACTCCAAGCCCAGCACTAGTCAGTAGTCTCAAAAAGAAAAACAGAGGGGTTCAAGTCCAGTGAAAGGGATCATTTCTGTTATTCCTTCCATGTGGAATTTAAGTGCAAGACTGAAAGGAGCTTATAATACAGACTTCATGGAGACACGGACAAAATTAAATCCATCTCTTCATTTTTCAAGAAGTAGTTCATGCTGCGCTTTGAAATAAACTCTGAACTTGCCCCCGAAATCCCTATTTTAAATTGTCGGTTCCCCAGTAATATTTTCTGCCCTTCTCCCAAAACTTCCCTGACTTTCTTAGAATTTCTATAAGCATGCTTTCACCTTAATTGCATTTACTCACTTCGCTTTCATAAAGCCTAACAATGGATGGAGAGACCCTCGTTCAGGGCGGGAATGCACCTGAGGAGGCCGGCCAGCCTCTGCTCAGATGGCTTTAATGAAGGAAAGGCCCTCCCCGCAGAGTTCTGTGTAGTTTTGACCATCAGGAAGTTCTTCCTTTCACAGAACAGAAACCCGTTCCCACAACTCCCATGCCTGGGGCCCTAGGCCTTTCCCTTAGGTGAAATAGAGGGAGTCTGATCCATCTTGTGAGACAAGCTTTCCTCTTTTGGTTGAAAAGGTAAGCTGCAAGTCTTCCTTTCTCTACCTTCAACTCAAAGTTCCTCCAACCCTCTCCCACCTGACAAAGCCCCCAGAGCCTCACCATCTTGTGCACCCTATAAATGCGGGCCTGGAAGTGAACGAATATTCCAGATACAGCCTGAGCAGCGTGCCCAGCAAGCAAGGCCTCCCCAGCCAATTAACACCATCGCGGGGGCCTGAGCTTTCCCAGCCATGTCACCCCCGACGCCTGCAGTCCATCGGAGCCCCTGGATTCTGTGCCGTGGCACTTAATCCTGACTCTATCAGCCTTCACGGGCGTCCCGTCTGCCAGCTTGTGACATCTGTCAGTTTTAGGAGCACACACGTGCCTTCTGAAGATTCATGCAGGTGGTGATCAACAGTCTTGAGTGGCAGAGCCTCAGGACAGACCCCGGCAGTCACAGAGAGGGGCCCATGTGGCCGGCGCATCGTCCCCTCCTCGGCGGGGGTCCCTCCGCTCAACAGCAACGTCGTTCAGCCGGTGCGGCGTGTTATCTCGCCAAGGAGGTCAGGAAGACGCATCCTAATGGATGCCACACAGCAAGCCGAGAGCACTTTGGCAGCATCCTCTGAGCTACTTCCTCGTCACATCTCAGGAAGAGAAAGGAGTCTGTCACCACGCACTGGTGCTCGGAGTTCATGCTTCGGTTTTCTCTCGGGAGGAGCAGGTGGGGAGCGCGCCAACTTCCCCTTCTAGATCTACATTCTTGATAGCCTGTGGCCACTTAGAAGACATGGCCAGTTGTTGTCCATGTCCGCAGGTCAGGGAGTGGGTAGGGGAGCAGGGTGGAAAGGCGCGATGGCCTTACTCTGTTTCCGTGTCCAGCCCCGACCCCAAGCCGCTCTCCTGTGGCCCGTCCACAACAGAGCCTGGCTCGAGCCGCGTACAACCTCAAAGGTTTATCGTCTTGAGTAGGCCTGCCTTTTCGGAGAAGCTTCCTTTGTTTTCAAGGAATAACCATCATGCTGCCCTCAAGAAGCTGTAAGAGATAAATATTGGATCAGCAATACTCACCTGTCTGTATTTATTCTCACGTCCCCTCAAAGGTGGCCCCTCACTGGACGTGCTGGACGGCCCACGCGGCCTGCCTCCCTGCCCTGCCGGACCGTCGCTCCCACAGGAGCTCGATGCTGTGTGGCCTCTCTCCGTCCCTCTGTTCGGTTCCCCGCCTCCGCTCATAACCCAACATCACCCTCCAATCGCTCCCCTTTGAAACAGAAATCAAGAGCAGTCTATACTCACTTTCTCCACCTCCTCGCCTCCCATCTGCTCCCTATTTTTAAAAATGCAAAAATATATATATTCTCTCTCTCTCTCTCCCTATATATATATATATATATATGTTAGAAAGTATAATCAAGGATGAGAAACTAAACATACCGTATTCCCCCCTTCAGAGATGACCACTGTTAATAACCTTATTGTGTATCTTTCAGATGCTTTTATATGGACATATGCACATCTAGGTGGTTTTTTTGCTTGTTTGGGGTTTTGTTTGTTTGTTTGTTTTTGCCCAAATGGGGTCATACCATACGTGCTTTTATAACCTGCATGCTTCATTTACCGATCTGCAGCTGTCCACATCTGTAAATTCTCATCTGGCCTAATAGCTAGGCCTTGGGATTTCCCCAGTGTCCCCAAAGTCTTTTACCGGTGTAACCGGCCCTTGCATTCCTGGTGTCCAATTTCTGGTTGTCATGTCCTTAAGAAACTTCCAATCCCCCATGACCCCAGCCCGTGGTACCCGGCACGCTGTCCCCACAGATGTGGGCCCCCCTCTAGCACTGTGTGGCTGCTTCCACGGGGGTGCACTGACCGTGCTCCCCATCTCCAGCATTTGCTGGATCTGCAGGCTTTATCGAAAGGTTTGATAGATACATGTACATCTTTTAGTTATAACGCATTTAAGTGATATCGTGTCCTTTGTACAAACTCCCATCAGAAGATACTTCATTCTTTTTAACCCACTGTCAGTGATGCTAAAACTGCCCGTGGGTTCGGGGTCTCTGGCCCAGTCCTGCCTCATTACAGCACGTATAGTCACGGTATTGCTCCCTCTGACCAGAAGGTCGGCATGCCCCCTCCCCGACATACCATGTGCTAATCCTGACTATGAGCAGGAGTCTCAGAGAGCTTAGGGGAGAGGGAGGTCCTTGATTCTACCATCCCCCCGATGCCATTTCTGGGACTGTGCTGTCGGGGAGCCTTGGCATCAGCCGGGGCTGCTTGGTGGCCCCCAGGTGAGGCCTGGCTGAAGGGGGACTCCACGCCGGTCCCTTCTCTTCAGCCACCAGTTTTCAGAGTGGGATGTGGCTTCAGTCACTGCCTCACGTGGTATCACAGGAGGGTTTGTTTTCTCGTTAAGTATTCCAACCATTCTTTTTGAGACTTAAATTGTGGCCAGGGAAGCTCCCCCATTCCTGATTCACACCAGTGCTCTGAGCTCATTAAGCTTTTAACTTTTTATTTTGGAGTAGTTTCAGAGTGGGCGCTCCTGGCTGGCTCAGTCGCTAGAGCGTGCGAATCTTGATCTCAGGGTCGTGAGTTCAAGCCCCAGGTTGGGGCTGGAGCCTACTGAAAATTAAAAAAAATCGTACTAATGAAGTAGTTCCAGGGTGACAGAAGAGTTGCAAACATAGTTCAAAGGATTCCTGGATACCTTTCTTCACCTGGGTTCCCGGATGCTAACATTTTACCGCACGCACGTTAGCCTTCTCCGTCTGCGTACGTGCAGAGTACGGACCTGTGTGCATACGTTACATTTATGCAGGTACACGTGGTCACACATCTCTCCCTCCTGATTTTTACACACGAGCACCAGGCTCTTTAACGTCTAACGAACTCATGCAGAATGCCTTGTAGACTAAAGCACAAGGACGCATAGACACGTATGCACATAAGCACCTATATATCAAAAGCGGACACATTCATAGTGTTTATAATAGGAGTGCTCACGTGGGTAAATGCATCCACATGACTTGAGAAAAACCTAAAGAATCCGTGTGTGTGTGTGTGTATAAAATGACAGTACCACAGAGAGAAATAAAAAGTATAGTTGGGATGCACTCCTCTCAGAAACTGACAGGTCAAGCAGGTGAAAAATGAGCAAAGATCTAGAAGATTGGAATGCCACAGTTATTTAACTTGGGCTCATACAGAATATTATACCCAACAGGCAAATTCCCTTTCATCACGCATGGAACTTAAAGGAAAAAGGACTACGTACCAAGCCATAGAGGGCACCTCAGTAAATCCCAAAGTCCCTAATACACGACAGTTTTTCTATGATAATGCAATAAAATCCAAAATAAATTTGAAAAGATCGCCCACATCTGGGGACTAAACAGTACACTATAAGCAACCTACATGAAAGAAGAAATCATAAGGAAAAATTGAGAAATTCCTAAAAGTGCACGGGCCCTAAAAAACACAACATAGCAATTTTGGTAGCCCCCAGCTAAGGCCTAAATACATGTATCAAAAACAAGACAGGGGCGCCTGGGTCAAAAACAAGAAGCGTCTGCCTTCGGCTCAGGTCGTGATCCCAGGGTCCTGGGATCGAGCCCCGCATCGGGCTCCCTGCTCAGCGGGAAGCCTGCTTCTCCCTCTCCCACTCCCCCTGCTTGTGTTCCCTCACTTGCTGTGTCTCTCTCTGTCAAATAAATAAATAAAATCTTTAAAAAAAAACAAGACAAATTGTTAAAATTGAGTTCAGTATTCAACACGGGCGATTGACAGAAGAGCAACAGATCAAGGCCAAAGGAACAAAAAAGGTAAGAAGAATAAAAATAAGGACAAGGACAAGAAACTAGAAAATAAAAATGAGAGAAAAAGCAGCAAAACCAAAAAATTAATAAGGCAGACAAACCTCTGGCAATACTGGCCACGGAAAAAAAGAATATACAAGTAACAGCAAAGAGAAAAAGAGAAGTAATCACAGACGCGATATTTACAACATTCTAACACCCATGATAATCTGCGAGAAGCAGATCATTTTCAGTAGAAATAAAAAGGATTGAAATTGTCTCAAGAGTGATGACACTAAGTACATCGTACATGTGAATTTATGTAATCTCAACAGTTCCCGTGAGCTCAGCATGTTTTCTCCAACGTGAAGTTGGGGAAACTGAGGCAGGGAGCCAGCGTGAGCTCCCCCAGCCCGTTTGTGCGCAGACAGGGGCTGGGGCTGGACAGGCTGGTGACGGCCCCGTGCGTGTTGCTGTGTGTTCAGGAAACTCCACTGGACCAGTGGCCATCAGAGAAAGGGAAGTGCCAACCGAAGGCCACCCCCCCAAAATCCCGCCAGGACCAATCAATCTTACGAGTCAGTTTTTACTAAACTTCCACACAACAGAAAAACCCTCTCTTACCCAAGATTTTCAAACCAACCCCAACTCCGTTTGGAAGGTTGGTATAATCTTGATTCCAGAATTGGAAAAAGATCAAGATCACATGCCCTTTTCATAGATGCTAACTGAATCCGACATTGTATGGTTTCCAGAAAGCAAGGATGACTCAACACAACTGTTTCAATAAATAACCTATTTTTGTTTTTAAAAAGACATGCTCAGAAAACTCTGAAAAGAGCTTCCTTTGGGGAGTGGCGGGGCTCATTCGGGGAAGAGCAGGAGGAAGCAGAAAGTGTCAAACATCCTGAGGCCACAGCCTGAAGCCACCTCCCGATGGGGACTGGTGCGGCGTGTGCCTGTGTGTGTGTGTGTGCATGCGTGTGCAAGCTGGCCAGCAGAAATGCACAGTGCACCAGTGCGGGACCGCCTGGCACCCGACCAGGAGAAAGAGGTATTGGCTGCACCCACCGAGAGGACATAGACCAGGCCTCGCCCTGCCGGAGCTCGGTGCCTGTGTCCCGTTAGCCTGCTGATCCCCCGCGCCGGGGTTGGGAACAGACAGCCCGGCCGGAGGCAGAGAGCACGGATCCCCAGGGAAATCCTGCCGCCTCTGTGCAATGAAAATGCATCCTTCCACAGACCCACGCCCAGACTCCTCACCAGGGCCAACCTGCTTCCCGGGCTCCCCTGCCAGGCCCCCTCCCGTCCCCTCTCCTCCGCACCCAGCCACAGGCCGTTCCTTCCTTCCTTCCGACCAGTGCTCGCTCCGCCAGCAGCTCATACATAACCGGACCATAAATCGGACGCACAAGCCCCTGCCTCTGGAGACTTGACTCCGTGGCTGCAATCACATACTTAATGCAGGTGAGCTGACAACTACAAGGAGAAGTTGCCTGGGGGAAGGAGGCTCTAACCCCTTTATCACCAAAAGGTAGGTCAGCTCTGCCCCTGTGGTCCCGTCTCCACCACCGCCCAACGGCAAACCAGTCCTTACGCACAGGGACAGCGGCTGTAGTGACCCAAGGGTCTCCTGGCTACCACTCTCGTCCAGCTACCCCCTGTCCTGCCCCCGACCCTCGAGTGAGCCTCGGGACGCCGCTGTGACCGCCGTGTCTCTGCCCCCGTGGCAGCCTCCGCGGCCCCAGCTGACCACGTGGCTGTTTTTCAAACCCGAGCTCCCACCGCCACGGGGCTCACTCCACCTTTATATGTACATCATCAAGGTCGCCAGCATCCCGCTTAGGACAGACGGATGTCGAAAACCACAATGTGTGCTTTTCCTGCTGGTCCACCGTGAACCACTGAAGGCCGGTAAACCACATTTACCGTTGTGGGCTGGTACTGGTGCTGCAAGAGGCAGAGTCCTGGGCCCACCCCGACCCTCTGATTCGCAGGCCTTGGCAGGGTCTGCGGCCCCCAGGTCAAAAAGGGCAGGCCGAGCGCATATCCACTCTGCGCAGGCACGCAGGGGCCCTGCGGACGGCAGTTCCCCGCCTCGGCCGTGCTGCCCCCGCACCCCACACAGGGCAGCCAGGGGAAAGCAGGGAGGGCTTGGGCGCTGGGTCTGCTGAGCCACCTGCACGGGCCGCCTGCCCTCTCTGAGCCTCGTTTGTGGACTGGTGTCTTAGTCTCCTACTGTTGCTGTCTCTACTTACCACAAACTCCATGGCTCACAACAATGCAAGGGTATTATGTTGCAGTTCAGAAGGTCAGAAGGCCCACCTGGGTCTCAGGAGGCTTGAAGCAAGCTGTCCGCAGGGCCAGTTCCAGCTGGAGGCTCAGGGGAGGAGGTGGGGGTGGTGGAGATTTGTTCCTTGCCTTTTCCAGCTTCCAGAGGCCAGCCACATTCCTTGGCTCATGGCCCCTTTCCTCCATCTTCAAAGCCAGCAGCGGGCATCTCTCTGACCCTACTCCCGTCCTCACATCTCTGCCCATCTCCCACTTTTAAGCACCCGTGTGATGACACTGGCTCACCCAGATCATCCAGGGTAGTGTCCCTATCTCAGAGTCCTAACTGAATCACACCTGCTGTGAAAGGCCACATATTCACAGGTTCCAGGGATTAGGATGTGAACATCTCGGGGGAGGGGCCGTTATTCTGCCCCACAAGTGGGGGTGATCACGTTACACCCCTTTCAGTCAGCATTTCTCAGAGTGTGCCCCATCTCCTGCTTGCATCTGCATCACCTGGGGACTGGGAGACCACTCAGACACCCAAACCGGAGTCTCAATGGGGGTCCTGGGGTGCCGCCTGTCCTCTGGTTCTGGGTGATGCCTAATGCCCGGTGACACTGGACAGCCTGGAAAAGTGAAGTCTCTGGTGTGGCAGGTGCCCCCAGTGGCCACCTAGGTGGGTGGAAGGGCTGCCTGCAGGTGGGGAGACTCCGGGGGAGCGGCAGAGGAGAGGGGTGACCCTGTGAACTTAACTGGGGACCTGAGGGAATCTGAGTGTTCCAACGGGCGGCACTGTTGCGTGCAAGCTTCGCACACTGTGCCAAGTCTCGCCCCACTCAGAGCCGGGTGGATGGCTCCAGGCACGTGTCAGGAGTGGCCTACCTCACGCTCTGCTCTTCCGCCTCAGGAATTTTGCTTGAGTTGCCGAGCCTGCCCCGCCATCATGCAGGAGCCCCCTGGAAGGACGGGGGATGTAAATAAGCTCTCCGCCCTGCAGGAGCAGCTGAGACACTTGCCACACAGTTCCCCAAAGTCCGAAACCATGCTGGCCATGATGGTACCCATCCTCATAATGTACCCTTTGTGGGCTGTCCCCCCTTCCCTCTTTCAGTCTCTCTGTCCTCCCTGGCTCCCTGGGATCCCCACCGACATAGACCACCTGCACTCAGGCTCTGCTTCCAGCGGACTCCTGCCTCTGTCCTCACACCAGCCCTGCTTGGAACATTGCACTGGGGGACCCAGATGGGGATCAAATCCTCACTCACCAGCCCCCACGTGCATACCACACACACACACACATGCACCATGCACATACACGGAGCACATGCCAGAAGTGCACACACACACGTGCTCGCTCGCTCGCTCTCTGTGATCCTCACCCGGCAGGAATCAGCGGGTAGTCAGCGCCCTGGTCTATAAACAAGAATCAAATGTGACTGTCTCCGCCCGATCAGGCCACTGTAGCAAAGCACCACGGACTGGGTGGCTCATAACCACAGAAACTTACCTTTCCCAGTCCTGGAGGCTGGAGGTCCAAGATCAGGGTGGCGGCATCACTGAGTTCTGGTGGGGGTCCACCTCCTGGCTCACAGATGGACACCTTTGCCCTGTGTCCTCACATAGAAGGGGCAAAGGAGCTTTCTGGGGTCCCATTCATGAGGGCTCACCTGCTTGAACTAGTCAGTCACCCCCCTAAGGCCCGCATCTTAATACCATCACCTTGGGGCTGAGGATTTCAACCTGTAAATGGGGGGGACACAGTCCATACAGTGACCCCCACTAGTGGCTGGCTCTCAGATCACTTCCTCCTGGAGCTTTGCCCTTATAGTTTAGCTCGCAGAGAGTTTTCACCAGACCCAAGAACAGATGAGTTATGAGTTGCACTAATAAAATGCACTGGCCAGAGCCCAAAGTTCTGTCCTCACCATTCTCTGATGTTACTGGTGACACTGCGTGGCAGTCCCGCGTGGTGTCAGCTTCCTTCCTGAGTCCCCTGCTCTGGCTGGGCCAAGAGTTGGGACCGACGTGCCGCCAGCTCTCGCAGGCTCCAGGTGCCGAGTGTCTGCAGCGACCGGAACCCCGGTGTCTCCTTCCTTCGCCCCCCACGACCCACACCAGGCCCTGCAACCCTAAGTCCAGCCACCTCCAGGTGTCCTCCAAATATCCTCCTGGCCCCACAGCCTCCACAGGTCCCCTGTGCCCTCCGGCCAGGCCCTCCTCACACATCCATCTCATCTTTCCGTCACCCAGTGGCTTCTCCCCCAGCAATGGGGCTGCCCCAGTCCCCTTCCCCTGCCCACTGCCCCCTCCCTCTCATCCACCGTCAGGGCAGCAGCCCCAGGGGCGGCTTCCTCAGGGGATGGGGACCCCAGTCCTGCCGTCCCAGTGCTGGGCTGCTGGAGCAAACTCAGGTGGTCTCGGAGTCTCTTGTGTTGGGGAGGTACCATCTGGGCCACAGGCAACCAGGACAGGGGCCAGGGGTGCTGGGAAAGGGCTCATGGGTGCCAAGAGCATATCCACTTCCCCTGGGTCCCACCCAGAGGACAGAGTCCCAGCTTCTCATACCCCCGGACTCCCCGACCCGGCCTTGCCGCCTCCACCTGGGCTCCCACGCTGTCCGTCCCCCTCCTCCTTCCTTCCTCACAAAGGTGTGAAGCACATGCTGTCCACAGGGCCTTTGCTTCTGCTAGCCCCTCTGCCCAGGATGCTCTTCCCACTGGCCTTTGGGGCTGCTGGCTCCTCATTCAGGTCTCAACCTGAACCCCACATGCGCCAGGGAAGGGGGGTGCTTTCCCAGGCCTCCCATCCAAAGTAGCCCCAGCCACACTCCACCACCTCACCTGTCTTGGTTCATTTATAGCACTTAAGTGCTCTCTGAAAATATTGCTTTTCTCATTCTTTTGTTTGTATGGTTAGTTTTCAGCGTCTCCTCTCTAAACCACGGGCTCTGAGGGGGCAGCAAGCCCGGATCCTGCTGACAGCTCCGTCTGCACCCGGCGTGGTTCGCAGCACACGGAGGCCCTCGGGAAGTATCCGCTAGATATCTCAGGGTGGGTGCAGGATGGGGGCCGGGTAGCCTGAGCTGACAGCTCCCAGGAGGGCCCCACACTCTGGGGAGGAGGCCCCAGGGGTGGGGGGTGGGAAGGGAGGGGGCGGAGCAGGCTGAGGGGCAGGCTGGGGAGGGGGCTGGGGAAACTGGTGGACCCTGGGCCAGACCTCCCCCAGGGCCCAGGCACAGCACCAGCAACCAGCGTCCCCCCCTCCCCAGGGTCGGCCCAGAGCAGAACCCCATGCTGGCCTTGGGACTCGGCCCAAGGGGCTGCTGGGCCCTGCGGCAGCCTCAGCCCCAACCTGACCTCCCGTGCAGGGGGCGAGGACATAGCAGCCCTCAGGGGACACGGCCGTCTCCTCCTGTCACAGGGCACAGCCCCGCCTACTCACTCAGAGCCTGAACTGTGGCCACAGGCAAGGTTGCCCTCGGTTTCCGCTGCTCCCCTAAGCACCGCCCCAGTCCCAGCTCCCCACCCTTCATTCAGCATGACCATCATGCCTCAGTGGCCCCCAGGCTTTTGCCCCAAGAGAGTGGGCAGGGTGGGGAGAAACTGCCCTGCTTCTCTGAGCTACATTCAGTGGGGAGATCCCACATTCTGGCCCCCTCATGTTACGGGTGAGCGGGCCACCAGCTCTCACAGGTTCCCTCCTGCAACCTTCTCTGCCTAGAACCCAGCACGTCTCTGGGTAATGCACTGGGCCAACCCTGAGGACTAGGGCTGTAGGGTGGGAATTGGAGAAAGTACACCAGCCTAAGGATTGGCCCCAGCACCTGCCCTCATCCCCTGCCTGCCTCTGTTTCCCCTTGCTTCTTTACCCCAGCCTGACCCTTGACATTGGTCTTGGGCATCACTCTCGCTGGGGCCAGCCTCTGGCCTGGTCCTGTCCCAAGATCCTGTTGCCTCCCTGCCCAGTCCAACCAACCCACACTGGCCCTGTGTGCGCCAGGCAGATACCTGCTCGCTCCAGGCCTCAGTTTCCCCAACTATGCAAGCCTCAGGCTGGACTCTGTTGTTTTCACTTGTCCAGAATTCTGGAAACAGCCCTCAGGGCGTGCTTGGAGCAGAGTCCTACTCCATCCATCCTCGGGGTTGACACAGAGCTAACTTTTACCCGAGCTCCAGGGAGGCAACACCCAGGCCTGTAATCCTCACTGTCCAGGTCTGTGGAAATGGCTGAGCCAGGCTCCTCGGAGCCTGTGTGCAGCAGCCCTAGGCTCTTGCCAGAACTATCAGACAGGTGTGCTCTTTCTGAGGGTGTCAAGCCAAGGCTGCTGGGGGCCGTTCTGGGAGATGGGGGAGGTGAATTCTCATTTATGTTGTTTCAGCACCTGGATCTAGCTATTCCTGAAAGCAGCCTGCCTTGGCTTTTTTTTTTTTTTT
>NW_023270624.1:560387-587796 GCF_011800145.1 Mirounga leonina
GTGAGCAGCAAGCTTCTGCGGCCGCTCGAGGGGCAGGAAAAGCCAGCCTGGACCCAAGGCCTCCTCACCCCGCACCGGACCTCAGTTTCCCGGTCTATGAAATGGGACCAGCTTGCTTGCTGGGTGCTTGTGAAGAAGGAGGGGTGTTGTCTCTGAAGCTGGGCTGGGACTGAGGAAAGAATGCCAGCATCAGAGAGCCTGCAGGGACCGTGGGGTCAGCTTGGGGATCTGAGTGTGTGCCTCGGTCAGTGGCAGCAGACAGAGTCGGGGGACCCCTCGCCCACTCCTCTCTGCGTTCAGGGAGGGAAAGGCAGGCCTGGAGGGGAGGTGGTGAGGGGTGCTCCCAACCCTGCCACATGCTGTGTGCCCGGGGCAGTGTGGAAAGGGCGGACAGGGAAGCTTGGGGAAGTGGAGGGGCTCACCCCAGCCCCTTCCCTCCTGCCTCCTGGGCCGCGGGAGGCAGATGTTCTGCTGAGCCTCAGTACCCACAGAAGTGCCCTGGAAAGATTTACCCGTGGGCAGGAGCTGTGTCTCCATCTTTCAGTAGAAGTAACTGAGGCTTAGGGAGGTGACAGGACTTATTCAAGGTCACAGGACTAGGAGGTGACAAAGCTGGATTTCCAGCAGCGGGAGGACTGGCTCTACCAGTCCGGACATTGTGTCAGGTGCCCACTCACGCACCCAGAACATTCACGGAGCCCCAGCTGTGTGCTCTCTGCTCCCAGCCCCAGGAAGTGCTTAGGGAAGCTGAGCAAGCAATCAAAGAACAACCCGAGCTCCTGGCAGAGGATACCTGCTAGGAAGAAAATAAGACAGGGTTATTGGGGGCAGAGGGAGACTGTGGTGGGGGCCTAGCCTTATCCTGGTCAGGGAGGGTCAGGGAGAGTCCCCGACCAGTGACCACTGGCTGGGATGCAGTTGCAAGGGTAGAGCCCACTGGAAAGGTTTGAGGGAACAGCAGGTGCGAGGCCCCTGAGGCAGACACAGGTGGTGGGTGGGAGGAGCTGGGGCAGAGCCAATGAGGAGTTCAGTGAAGTTTGGATTTTCCTCTGGGTGCCGTGTGGTTAGAGTCTGCGTGCAGAAAGGATTCCCCGGAGGTGGGTAGAGAGGACTCACGGGGCAGGACAGGGAGCAGGGAAGAGGCTGCTGGAGTCTGCCCGGGATCTTCGAGGAAGAGCCAACCCACCCGATGTGGAGGCACCCCCATGCCCGTGGGGCTGCAGCCGCCTGGAGGCTAACTCCCTCCTTGCAGGGCCAGGAGGCTTGAGGAGGGCGGTGTGTTCTGCAGGTGGTGGGGTCATCCGCTCTGGTGGACAAGAGAGCCTGGTTTGGGCTCCAGCATTCAGTGCCCCACTCCCTGCATGTCCCGAGTGGGTCCCTGCTGCTCTCAGACTTCCCTGTGTCCAGCGGGAGAGGGGCGCCCGCCCAGAGTTTGCAGAGATGGGACGGGATGCTGCTGGATGTTTGGGCTGGGTGTGCAGGCTGCTCTCGGCGCCCCTTCGACATGTCCGCATAAGTCTTTGAGCAATGTTCCATCTCTCGTATTTTGACCCAGACCTAGAGTCAGCTCCAAGAAGCCTCGCATGCCTTTTAGTGGCGGGTGGGTTTCAGAAACTAGAATCTGGACGTTAGATGTGCTCACCTTGATGTCATTGTCTCTAGGCCTTCTCAGTGCACCGAGGCAAGACATCTTTTTTTTTTACTAAAAATTAATATTTTCGTCTTCCTCCCACACTAAGAACCTGGTTCTCCCCAAACATCAATATAGGTAATCATCTGCATGGCCTTAGAATACACCCCACAGAGTTTTAGAGTCACTACCTCCGAATCACTGCCTCCCCAAACCTACCTGGTCAAGGTCAGGATGTCTTTGGGTGCATAGTCAGCACTGCGCCAGTGTGTTATCAGTTTGATGATGCCAATAGCCTCATCTGTTTCTGTTTGCATGCAATTTGGGTTTTTTTCCTTTTAGTCTTTATGATACCATTTTATTTTTCGGGTGTGTAAAACATTTACATACTTTTTTGCTTTTTGCAATTAAAAATATCTCCTTTGCAGTCCATAGAGACTCTCCTTATTCTTCCAGACAGCTACATCACACTTAACTCAGCCCGTGCTCCACGGATGGATGTTTGGCCTTTTTCCGGGCTTTTGTTATTCCAAACAATAGGGGAAAGGATAACCTTGCACATATGTTGTTTGCATTTGCGGAGGTGTATCTTTAATTCCTAGAAGTAGGAGTTAAGGGCTCCTGGGTGGCTCAGTCAGTTGAGCATCTGCCTTCGGCTCAGGTCGTTAGCTCAGGGTCCTGGGATCGAGCCCCGTGTCGGGCTCCCTGCTCAGCGGGGAGCCTGTTTCTCCCTCTCCCTCTGCCCCTCCCCTGCTCGTGCACGTGCTTGCTCGCGCTCTCTCTCTGTCAAATAAATAAAGTCTTTTAAAAAGTTAGAAGTAGGAGTTAATATGTATTTATTTGTTAGCTACTCCCAAATTCCCCTCCCCCCCCAGCAACCTATGACATTGTGTGCTTCTCCCCCAAACTGGCAATTCTCAGAGCCCCGGGAAATGGGATTTCAGTGCATTTTAATTTACGTGTCTGTAATGAGTGCCACTGGACATCTGGGTGTACGTGTTCGAGTCATTTGACTGTCTTTTTCTGCGAACTGCCTGTCCGTCTATTTTGCCTGCTTCCTATTGGATTTGGGGTCTCTTTTTTTTCCCCCTTGGATTTAAAAGTTTGTTTAAATACATATTAGGGAGATTCATGTTTTATCTTTATTATCATTGCAAATGTGTCTCCCAAGTTTTTAAAATTTTGTTTATGATAGGTTTGGCCATTAAAACCTTTCTATTTTTGATCTATTTGATTTAATCTTTCTTTTATTACATCTAGATTTTAAATCCTCATTAGAAAGGCTGTTCTTACACCCAATGGTATGGAATCTCCCCGTGTTTCCCAGCACTAGTTTGGGTTTGTACTCGGTTTATGGGTCCAATTGACTCTTTTTCCAAATCTCTCTCTCTCTATCCTGTCTTTTTGAAGAGGCCGTCTTTTCCCCAGTGATCTAAAATGCACCTGTATCATATAATACACCCCCGAATGCACTGGACCTATGTCTGGGCTTTCAAGTCTGTCTCACTAGCTCTCTCTCTTCATGTGCTGGTCCCCCGTGGCGGAAATTGCAAAGGTGCGTCGAGCACGTGTGCACATGTGTATGCATGTGTGTGTGAGCCGCAAGGGAGGCTTTATCCACAATTATTGCAATAGGAGGGAGAGGTTGAACTCAGCTCCCATTCCTGGGTTTGACTATCTGGTGGGGCTAGTGGTCCTTCCCCTCTGCTTTTGTGTCGGGGCATCCTAGCTATTCCTGCATGCGGACGCTCTTTTTTCTTGGGATCATATCGCATTTACAGATGCTCTTCAGGGTAATTGACACCGTTATCAAGTTGAGCCATCTTATCCATAACCAAGGAATGTGTGTTTAAGATGGCTTAGTCTTTGGTTTGTTCAAGACTACCTCTGGGAGCATTTTGGAGTTTTCCTCACTTTTTTTTTTTTTTTGGTTAAGTTCATTCATGGGTACTTGGCTTGTTTGTTGCTATTAATAATTTTTTTTCTTCCGTCATATCTTGAATGGGTCATTGTGTGTGTGTTGTTTTGTGTCTATCTACTGCATTTGTTGTTAGTTTCGTGTCTATCTACCTCATTTGTTGTTAGTTTCATCAATTCTTCTAGAGAGTTTAGGTATGCTGTCATCTGAATATTGAAATAGTTTTACTTCTTCTTTACTGATTTTTATGCATCTACTTGCTTTCTCTAATTAAATTGGCTAAATACCTCCAATTCAATATTGAATATTGAATATAAAGGAGCCTCCTTCCCTTGTTCCTGAGCCTAGTAAAAAGGCCTCTAGTCTTCCCCCGTTTGGAGAGATGTTGACTTTAGGATAGGGGATAGGGAGATATATGTATATGTACTTGGGAGTATACCTTAATTCCTATTTTATTAGGTGGCTTCTTAAAATCAGGAATGAATATTGATTTTCGTTGAAGACATATACGGAGATAGTTATATGATATTTTTCCTAGCACTATGAATGAGCTGAATCATATATATTTTTAAAATATGGAATGCTTCAAAAATAAAATAAAATAAAATAAGGAATGCTTCACAGATTTGCGTGTCATCCTTGTGCAGGAGCCACGCTGATCTCTTTATCGTTCCAACTTCAGTATATGTGCTGCTGACGCAAGTACAGTAAGATGAATCATATTAATGAATTTCCTAATTTTGGGTCCAGGATGAGAGGATAAGGCAAACAATAAGACACAAAATTTATTAAATATGAACATTAAGCCATCTTTGCCTTCCTAAAATGGAAGCCACTTGGGCATGATATATGATGTTTTAATATGGTTATGTGAGCCGTATATTTGCTGTGTAATAAGTTACCATAAACTCAGTAGCTTAAAATAGCACACATCCATTATCTCTTAGTTTCTGTGGACCCGAAGTCCAGGCATGGCTTTGCTGGGTTCTTGCTGGTGTTGGCCAGGACTGGGTCCTCATCTAGAGGCTCAACTAGGAATGGATCTGCTTTTCTATTCATGTGGTTGCCAGCAGCATTCACTTCTTTCCACGTGCCTGACTGAGAGCTTAAATGTTTAGCTGGTGGTTGGCTGGAATCTGTCCTCAGCTTCTGGAAGCCTCCCGCAGTTACTAGGGACCACCTGTCGTTCCTTGCCCTGTGGGCTTCCTCAACACGGCCTCTTGCTCCATCAGGCTAGCAAAGAATCTCTAGAGTAAATCTAGCAAGACAGAGTCTTATATAACAGAATCACAGAATTGACATTCCATTGCCTTTGCCATATTCTGTTGGTTAGAGGAAAGGTTCCATCCAAACTCAAGGGCATGAATGCTGGGAGATAGGGATAGTGGGCCCTTGAGAGTCTGTCCAGCACGATGGCGTTGGAATCAACTTGCTACTATTTATTTTCACTACGGTCTCCCCAGTCATTCCTTGGTCTGATATAGTGTTGCTTCTGATGGCTTCTTCCAGAAGGACTCGTCAGTACAACATTCCCTGGTTTCTTTCATGTTGAAATGGTTTTCTGTACCCTTGGTAGCTGAAGGATAGTTTGGCTGGTTATAAGATCCCGGCTCATACTTGCTTTCCTTGCATTTGTTATAATGTTGCTCTGGATTGTATTGCTTACACGTTGTTGTCAAGAAGTCTGATATAAACACACTCTTCTTCCTTTTACGAGAGACTTGATCATTTTTTTCTGGAGCTCCAAAGGATTTGTTTTTTTTTCTTTACCTTCAAAGTCTAATCATTTCACTAAGAAATATCTTGGAGTTGCCCATTCAGTACCAGTTTTGTGGTGCATTCAGGGGAGCAGTTGAATATGCAGATTCAAGTCTTCTTTTCATTTCCAGAAAGTTTTCTTGGAAAATGATTATAATGTTAATTATGTTGTTTTCTTCCAATGCTATGTCTGTACACTAGATCTCTTTTGCCCATCTTCTGTATCTATCACTGTCTACATAATCCTCTTCACTCCTATCTTTATTTCATTTTGGTTTTGTAGTTGTTTCATTCCCTCTCCTCAATGAGCTTTATTAAAATTTCAGTCAAATCTATTCTCCCTATGAGAGCGTCTGGTTTAGTCTTCATTTCTGAGATGATGTGTTTTTTATTTTCTCTCCTGAGTTTGGACAATTCTGGTTTCATGTTTACCTTTTTTTCTGTGTGTGTTCATCTCTGTTTTGAGTTTTCAAATTTATACTTAAGGTGTTTTGTCATATCTCAGAATGCTTTCTTAAGGCTGCTCAAGTCAGGATGCTGTGTCACATTGTTCCCCTGTAAAGTGGTTTGTGGGGAGAATGATTGTCAGCTCCTTGTATTGCTTTTGTATAGATATTGTCTTTTACCTTCTGTTAACTTAGAATTGTTTTTATGTTTGCAGGGACTGCTAATAATAGACAAATGTAGGCTGGCATTGGGTTTTGGGTAAGGTCAGGTTTCTTAGCTCAGGAATGTCCTCTTGTGTTGGTTTCAGGAACTGCATACCCTTATTTAGAGTGCTACGGGATGCAGGATGGTGAGCTGTCTGCTGAATTTACCATTTGCTTTTGCTTCTGTAGGCCCTTGAATTCCCCATGCTGTCCATTTACCACCAACCCTCTACGGGCCTACACCTCTGAGGTACATCCTCTAGAAGCTGGGCGTTTCCGAGACAGCCAACTCTGGTCCTGCACATTTTCTGTCCCTTTTGAGCTCTAGGCCTGAGTGTGGCCCATTTTATTTGCTCTCCTGGTCAATCTGCATTTAGGTGGCTGCCATTATCTACAGGGACCTGGAGATGTCCCCAAGCTTTTTACTCTGAAAGCTTCATGCAGAATGGTGCACCCCCCACCTAGATCCATTCCTCATTAACACCCGGAAGCACGTGCTTTATCTAGGCGCTCACAACTTCTGCTGAAACGTGTGAGAGCAAGTATAGCTGCACCTCCTTAGAACAAGGACGTTCTCCAGAACCTCAATTCAGGAATCACACTCAAGAAATGACGTTAACACAGAAACCTCTCTCATATACAGTCCGTAGTCAGCTCTCACCAGGAATGTCCTTTGGGGCCTTATCTTTGCATCCGGGATCCAATTGATGATCATGCATCACACGTGTTTGTGTGTTTACTAGAGTCTTTCCATCCACCACCGTCTCTCCGTATTGTTTGTCTTTCCTGACGCAGGTCTGTAAGGCTTCACATCAGTTTTCTCCCATAATCTGAATTCGTTGGACTCTTTCCTCAAAACTGGATTCAGACTCGGTGTTTTGGGTCAAAGTTGTTTTAAAATTACAGACAGGGGTGGTATCTGAGAAGAGAAGCCCGCCTTCCACCAGTCTGTCCTGTGCCCTCCTGGGGGCCGGGTAGCCACCCATGTGGTGTGGAGAGGGGCTGTGGGGAGGAGAGGCCAGGGCCCTGGGGCTGCAGGCTTTCCTGGGGTGTCCTGTCTCAGTTTCCCCTCCCACCCTCCAGTCATCCCTCCTTGTCCCCTTCCTGTCCCTGTCACTGCGCCCTCCCACTGTGCCCTGGGTCGCCTGGCCTGTGCATCTGGCTCTGCCTCAGGGGGGCTGCTTCTTTCAGTAAAGGTGCCCATCATGCCCCTTCCATGCAGACCCCCCCAAAGATTCCTCAAGGAACCAAAGGTAGCAGAAGGCCGGGGGTTGAACCTGCTGCTTCCTCGCTGGGGGATGCCTCTGGGTTCCAGACACCAAATGGGGCCCGTGATGCCAGTGTCTGGTACAGAGTAGGCTTCCAGTGTGTGTGTGCATCTCCATCCCTTCTTGGGGACCCAGCATGCAGCCCTCACTTTCAGTAATGATAGCAGGAGGGGGGCCTGGCCCTCCCTTGCCCAGCAGAGCTCCCTGGGCTCGGGCCCTGCAAAAGGGAGCCTGCTCATGCATGCCACGTCTGCCTCCCTGACTTCCTTAAGGCCTCACTACCCAGGCCACCACCACCGAGGACGCCCCACACCACTGAGCCACATAAACTCAGCCAGGAAGAGTCTGATGGACTCGTCTGTGAAAGGCCCGTGACTAGGGGTGGGGGCTGTCTCAGTTGCATTCGTTTTGAAGAAAGCTACCACCAGCCCCAGCATTGCCAGTTAAAGGCCTTTCCGTCCTGCCCCACGGGTCATCCTAGTTGGTGAATCCCTGCTTTACATGCACCAGATCTCCCCAAGGGGGGGAAGGAGCACAGCCTTTAGAAATCAGCGCAACATTGCCCCTGCAGTGTAAAGATCTCCTTTATTTATTTGGTCAGCAGATGGTTCGTTTGTTTGTTTTTAAATCCAAAGAGCATTCAAAAGCAAAAGAGTTTGGTCAAATAATAATAATGATAATTAATAATAATAATAATAAAATGAACACTCTGATGGTTCAAGCATCTGTGCTTAGGGCCAGTGGCCTCAGGAACGTCTCCCAGCAACTTCCATCTCCTTTCTAGATGAGAAAACAAAGGGTTGTGGGGACGTAAGGGGACCTCACTGCGTCACCCAGCCCAGGCGGGCCTCGAGCTCGGTCGATGCTGTTCACGGTCTGAGATGTTACAGTCAGGGCTGCCTTTGGTGGTGACACCTGTCTGCTCCTTTTGTCTTTATGGGGCCCCACTCTCTTCTCGGCCATCCGTCTGTGCACCCATCTGACCACTGGACACACATGTGCTACGCAGCCAGGAGGGCCTGCCTGTCTGAGTGCTTACTGTCTCTTTATACACATTATCTCACGAGAAAGGGAAAATAAGTAAAACAGAAAACAACAGAGAAAAACACCCTTCGAAAGAATTAATAACATTGATACATTCTTAGCAAGAGTTAACTAGGAGAAAACATAAGCTACCCAAACCCTGCAGACGTTAAAGGGATAACAAGGGATTTTTATGGTGAACTTCAATACCCATACCTTTGATAAAAGGGACACATGCCTTGAAAGACATAACTTCCCGAAACTGACGCAAGGAGAAATAGAAAATCTGAGCACGACTCTTTCTGTTAAAGGAATTTAATTTATCATTAAAAAGCCTTCCCAGAAGGGACACTTGGGTGGCTCAGTCAGTTAAGCATCTGCCTTCAGCTCAGGTCATGGTCCCAGGGTCCTGGGATGGAGCCCCGCATCGGGCTCCCTGCTCAGTGGGAAGCCTGCTTCTCCCTCCCCACCCCGCTAGTGCTCTCTCTCTCTCACTATCTCTGTCTCTCTCTCAAATAAATAAATAAAATCTTTAAAAAAAAAACTGAGAAGCAAGCAAGCTATATAGTAGATTGCTTAGGGAAACATACTTCTGAGATAATTTCTTTTCTTTAGGATCTACTCCCTTAATCACGTCCAAATCTATAATACAGTGATACCGACTAGTCACCATGCTGTACATGACACCCCCAGGACTGACTTAGGTTATAATTGGAAGTCTATACTTTTTGGCCCCCTTCTCCCATTTCGCCAACCCCCACCTCCCCTCTGGCCATCATCTACCTGTGCTCTGGATCTATGAGTTTGGTTTTCTCAGATTCCACATATAAGAGAGATTAGATGGCATTTGACTTTCTCTGCCTGACCTATTTCACTTAGCATAATGCCCTTGAAGTCCATCCACATTGTTGCAAATGGCAAGATATCGTTATGTTTATGGCTGAATAATACTCCATTGTCTACATATATAGACCACATCTTCTTTATTCATTCATCTATGGACACTTGGGTTGCTTCCATAATTTGGTAAATAATGCTGCTATAAACACAGGGGTGCATGTATCCCTTCGATTTAGTGTTCTTGTATTCTTTGGGTAAATACCTAGTAGAGTGATTGCTGGATCATAGGGTAGTTCTGTTTTTAATTTTTTGAGGAACACTGTCTTTGAGGATACTTTTTTCCACAGTGGTTTCATCAGTTTGCATTCCCACCAACAATGCGCGAGGGCTCCTTTTCTCCAATTCTCACCAACACTTGTTGGTTCTTATCTTTTTGATTTTAGCCATTCTGACAGGTGTGAGGTGATATCTCATGGTGATTTGTGTTTCCCTGGTGATGCGTGATGTCAAGCCTCTTTTCATGTGTCTCTTGGCCATCTGGATATCTTCTTTGGAGAAATGTCTGTTCTTGTCTTCTGTCCATTTTTAATTTGTTTTTGAGGTGTTGAGTTGTATCAGTTCTTTATATATTTTGGATACTAACCCTTTATCAGATGTGTCATTTGCAAATATCTTCTCCCATTTTGTAGATTGCCTTTTAGTTTTGTTGATTGTTTTCTTTGCTGTGCAGAAGCTTTTTATTTTGATGTAGTCCTAATAGTTTATTTTTGCTTTTGTTTCCCTTGCCTCAGGAGACATATCTAGAAAGAAATGGCTCTGGCCAATGTCAAAGAGGTTTCTGCCTGTGTTCTCTCCTGGGATTTTTATGGTTTCAGGTCTCACATTTAGGTCATTAATCCATTTTCAGTTTATTTTTGTGTGTGGTATAAGACAGTGGTCCAGTTTCCTTCTTTTGCATGTAGCTGTCCAGTTCTCCCAAAACCGTTTGTTGAAGAGACTGTCTTTTTCCCTTGGCATCCTCTTTCCTCCTTCGTCAAAGATTAATTGACCATATAATTATGGATTTATTTCTGGGCTTTCTATTCTGTTCCATTGATCTATGTGTCTATTTTAGTGCCCATACTATATTGCTTTGATTACTACAGCTTTGTAATATAACTTGAATATAACTAGGATTGTGATACCTCCCATTTGGGTTTTCTTTTTCAAGATTGCTTTGGTATTTAGGGTCTTTTATGATTCCATACAAATTTTAGGATTGTTTGTTCTAGCTCTGTGAGAAATGCTGTTGGTATTTTGATAGGGATATTTAAATGTGTAGATTGCTTTGGGTAGTATAGACATTTTAACATTTGTTCTTCCAATCCATGAACATGGAATGTCTTTTCATTTCTTTGTGTTGTCTTCAATTTCTTTCATCACTGTTTTATATTTTTCAGAGTGCAGGTCTTTCACCTCTTTAGTTAAGTTTATTCCTAGGTATCTTATTATTTTTGGTGCAATTGTAAATGGGATTGTTTTCTTAATTTCTCTTATTGCTGATTCATTATTAGCATATAGAAATGCAATGGATCTGTACATTGATTTTTATCCTGCGACCTTACTGAATTCATTTATCAGTTCTGGAATTTTTTGGTGGAGTCTTCAGGGTTTTCTCTATACGGTATCATGTCATCTGCAAATAGTGGAAGTTTTCCTTCTTCCTTACTAATTTGGATGCCTTCTATTTCTTTCTCTTGTCTGATTGCTGTGGCTAGGATGTCCAGTACTATGTTAAATAACAGTGGTGAGAGTGGACATCCCTGTCTTGTTCCTGACCTTAGGGGGGAAGCTCTCAGGTTTTCACCATTGAGGATGATGTTAGCTGTGGCACACCACATTTTCTTTATCCATTCATCCATCAGTGGACACTTAGGTTGTTTCCATATCTTGGCTGTTGTAAATAAGGATGCAATGAACATGGGGGTGCAGATATCTTTTCAAGTTAGTGTTTTTGTTTCCTTTGGATAAATACCTAAAAGTGGAATTGCTGGATCATATGGTAGTTCTATTTTTAGTTTCTTGAGGAACCTCCATACTGTTTTCCACAGTATGGAAATTCCACCAATTTACATTCCCACCAAGAGTGACAAGTATTCCCCTTTCTCCACATCCTTGCCAACACTTGTCATTTCTTGTCTTTTTGATACTAGTCATTCTGACTGGTGTGAGGTGCTATCTCATTGTGGTTTTGATTTGTATTTCCCTGATGATGGGTGACGTTGACATCTTTCCATGTGTCTGTTGGCCATGTGGATGTCTTCTTTGGAAAAACATCTATTCAGATCCTCAACCCATTTTTTTTCAAGTTGAAGTATAATTAATTATTAACCATTAATTAATCATAATTAATCCATGTTAATTGGATTGTTTGTGGGGTTTTTTTGCTATTGAGTTATATGAGTTAGATAAAATATTTTTAATGAATCTTTTGAAATTCCAGATAGTGGGAATGGTGGAAGTGGGGTGGGTAGGGAGGATAGCACAGGTGGAAGATATGGAGGGATTGATAATATTTCACGGCCTGACTGGGTGGAGGCATCCAGGCATCTAATTTGTCATCATGCTTCATAACTTATGTGTTACCAGTAACCTTTTCATGTAGCAAACATTACATAACAAAAGCACTTTCAGTGAAAGCTAAAATGTTAAAAAGGAGGTCTCACATTTTCTTCCCACATTCCTCATGTTGGTCTGCACTCTGGGGACACACCGTCCCCTTGGAAGACCACAAAGTTCATCAAACCACGGGACACCAGGGCACTCCCCTGCAGCGGGCCCTGGTGTGGGGCCCAGGGCATCCCTGAGCTCACGCCTGGGTGAGGGAGGGCTGCAGCTGGGGTCAACTCAAGGGAGGCTCCCTGGAGGAGCCCATGCCCCTGCTGCTCTAGAAGAGTCAATCAAGAGTTGGACAGAATGTGTGTGGTCAAGTAGAAGGGGAGGAAGGAGCAAGGGTCCAGCCCCCCCCCCCCCAACTATCAGAGACCCTGGCGCTCAGTGCCTGCTCTCTGTATCTTGGCTGTAAGCGCACTGAAATTGGTTACAGCGCCATAACCTAATTTGTCCCCCCTCCTTACGCTCACTGTTTGCAAAATATAAGGGCAAGGGGGATTGTGGACAGGCACTGGACCACTGTCGCCGCCACAGTGCCTCACAGGCTGGGAGTGCAGCATGGGGGTGGCCGGTATATGGGAGGACTCTGGGCCTTCTTTCCCTCTTAACCAGCAGACACAAACACGAGAGAAGCAGGCAGAGGGGCCAGGAGGGAGGAGCTGGGGCTCTGGACTGGGTCGCACGCCCAGACCCACCCTGGGCAAGTGACTGGGGGGGAGGTGGCTGGTTCTGATCCTCAGAGAAGGCTAACCACACATTGAAGCCCCTGTTGGGAGGCAAGATCTCCTTGTGATATATCCCCAGGAAAATGGTGGAACTCCCCAGCCCTTTGAGGCTTAGCGGTGGTGCCCATGAGTCCCCCAAGGGCGCCGTGTCTGGACCACATCGGGGGCGGTCACGGCTCAGCGGTTCTGATGCCGGGACTGTTCGGACAAGCCCCTTCAGGATAAGATATTGCACACTCGGTGGTTTGTGTGAGTGTGTGCAAGGGTGATTGTGGAAAGCGTTAAAGACCCCGAGATGACAGAGTGGCCTGTGGCTTGAAGAACAGTTTCTGCATGAACGCAGCCAAATTGTATTAGCACTTTGGATGATGAAAAGGGCTTTAAGCGTCTGCATGTTGCAGTTCTGAAATGCTTGCCGGGGAAAGTGCCCTTATATTTTGCAAACAGCGAGCGTAAGGATGGGGGACAAATTAGGTTATGGCGCTGTAACCAATTTCGGGAGCGGCACCGTTGACAGATGCACATTGCATGTAATAAACTGATCAGCACAGTTGCCAGTCACCTTAATGAGGAAGCCTGCATCCCCTCCTGCTGTGTCTTCATCCCCTGCGTAGCCAGGGAGGGCAGCCCAAGGTCACACGGCACCCATGCCCTGTGGGACTTTCAGGGAGAAAGTCACAGACTTTCCGTTTGTCCTTTTTTTCTTTTTTTAACTTTTTCTTACAGAAATTTTCAAAAGCTTAAACGTATAGAGAATAGGGCAGGGGCGCCTGGGTGGCTCAGTGTGACTCTTGATTTCAGCTCAGGTCATGATCTCAGGGTTGTGAGTTCAAGCCCCGTGTTGGGTTTCATACTGGATGCTGGGTGGGGAGCCTACGTAAATAATAATAATAATAATGTATAAAGAATAGGGCAAACATGAACCACCACCATGTCCCCATCTCCCAGCTCCCCTGCTACGGCTCATCTTCCTCGTCTGTGCCCTCACCTTCTCACTTCCCTGCCAGGACTCTGATCTATAGAAGCATCGTGCAATTGACACACCTAATCATGAAATGGGTAACAGTTTCATAATGTTGTTGAATAGCCAGCCCATAATCAGATGCCTCAGTTACTTCAAAGGTATCTTTTCACACTTGGGTTGTTCAAATCAGGATCAAAGCAAGCTCCACACATTGCGTTTTCTTCTAGAATAGTCCTTCTTTCTTCCCCATTCCACTTTTTTGTTTGTTTGCTTGCTTGCTTTCCTTTGTTCTGTTTAGGTTTTTGGGGGTCTTCGATCCATTGATTTCCTAGAGAAACGGGGACATTTGTCCCGCAGAGTGGCCCTCGTTCTGGATTTGGCTGTTTGTCTCCTTGTGGCATGTGGAACTTGTGGGTAGTCTGATCTAGAACAGCACTGCCCGGTAGAAATATCACAGAGCCCTGTGAGTAATTGGAAATTTTCTTGTGGTTACATTTTTTTGAAAAAAAGGTAAAATTAAGATTAATAATCTATTTTATGGAACACAGTATCTCCAGAATATCATCATTTCAACTTGTAATCAATATGAAACTTACTCATGACATACCCTTTTTCATGCTGTCTTCAAAATTAGATGTGCAGGGACGCCTGGGTGGCTCAGTCGTTAAGTGTCTGCCTTCGGCTCAGGTCATGATCTCAGGGTCCTGGGATGGAGCCCCGCATCAGGCTCCTTGCTCAGTGGGGAGCCTGCTTCTCCTTCTCCCTCTGCCTGCCACTCCCCCTGCTTATGTGTTCTCTCTCCCTCTCTCTCTCTCTCAATCTGACAAATAAATAAAATCTTTTTAAAAAATCAGATGTGCATTTTGTGCTTACCACAAATCTCAGTTTCAATGTTAAGTTTTCATCAGAAATAACTGACCTGTATTTAAATTTCATAAAAATTACAGTTGAAAAGTAAAAAAACATACTTAAACATTTTCTGAGAGCTGTATCAAATATCAGAGGTTATGAAGTTATTTTTTAAACATCTGTATAATTGACATACAATAAGCACTCATGAGTCACATATGTAAACATATGTAAACACTCATGAAACCATCACCACAATCAAAATAATAAATATATCTATCCAGCTACTTTCACTCAGCATAGTTATTTTATTATTTTTAGATATTCTTTATTTATTCACAAGAGACAGAGAGAGAGGGGTGGTGGCAGAGGGAGAGGGAGAAGCAGGCTTCCCACTGAGCAGGGAGCCCGATGCAGGGCTCGATCCCAGGACCCTGGGATCATGACCTGAGCCGAAGGCAGATGCTTAACTGACTGAGCCACCCAGGCGCCCAGGATAGTAATTTTAAAGTACATCCATGTTGTTGTGTGTATTGAAAGCTTTGTCCCTGTCATTGCTGAGTAAGATCTCTGTTGTATGGATATACCACAGTTTGTTTCTGTGGTGGCAGCATTCTAAGACGGCCCCCAGGATTTCCACCCCAGGTATACACACACTGGATAATCCCCACCCCTTGAGTGTAGGAGGGACCTTTGAATATGATGAGATTTTAGGTAATTAGTCAGCTGACTTTGAGTTACTGAAAAGGGAGATTCTTCTAGGTGGGCTTGACCAAATCAGGTGAACCCTATAAGGGGAACAGAGTCCTTCCTGAAATCAGGCAGGTTTGCAGCCTGAGAGAGCTTGTTCTTTTGGCTTCGAAGAAACAAACTGTCATGGTCATCAGAAGGTGGGTGGGCTCTTAGAGCTGAGGGTCTCAGTCTTACAAGTGCAAATTCCTTGAGGGTAGAAGAGGATCCCGATATTCAGATAAGATGACAGCCCCTATTGACACCTGATTTTGGCCTGGTGAGTCCCTGAACAGAGGACTTAACCAAAATGTTCCAGAATCCTGACCCAGAGAAACTGGGAGACTAGTTTATGTCTATTTAAGTGGTAATTGCAAACTAAATTTGTGGTATTTGTTACACAGCAATAAAAAACTAATACATGTATCCCTTGCATCTGCTGATGGACAGTTGGGTTGTTTATGCTTTGGGACTATTATAAATAAAGCTGCTATGAACATTTATATGCAAGTCTTTGTGTGGATATATGCTTTCATTTTTCTTGGGTAAATATTTGGGAGTGGTATGACTAGGTAATATGGTAAGTTCATGTTTATTTATAAGAAACTGCCAAATTCTTTTTCAAAGTGGTTGAATCATATACATTCGCACTAGTGATGTATGGAAACCCCACTTGCTCTACATTCTGTAGCTTTGCAGTAAATTTTAAAATTGGGAATGTGAGTCGTCCAGCTTTGTTATTCATTTCAAGATTCTTTTGGCTCTTCAGGACCCCTTGCAATTCCATATGAATTTTAGGATGGGTTAGGATTTCTGTTAAAAAAAAAAAAGTCATTGGAATTTTGGTAAGGATTGCATTGTATATGTAGATTGCTTTGAGTAGTATTGTCATTTTTAGGATATTAAGTTTTCTAATCCATGAACATGGGATGTGTTTTTTTTTTTTAATTCAGACTTCCTTTCATTTCTTTTCAACAATATTTTATAGTTTACAGGATATAAGTCTTCCACTTTCTTGGCTAAATTTATTCTCAGGTATTTTCTTCTTTTACCATTGGGATGCTATTACAAATGGCATTGTTTTCTTAATTTCATTTTCAGTGTGTTAATTTCTGGTGTATGGAAACACAACTGATTTTTGTGTCTTGATCTTGTACCCTGCAAATGTACTGAATTTGTTTATTAGCTCTAGTAGTTTGTTTTTTTTTTATGGGTTCTTTGGAATTTTGTCTATATGGGATCATATCATCTGTGAGTAGAGATAGTTTTACCTTTTATTTCTTTTTCTTGCCCAATTGCTCTGGCTAGAATTTACAATAAAATGTTGAATAACAGTGATGAAAGCAGGCATCCTTGTCCTATTCCTGATGGGAAGGTTTTTAACTACAATTTCCATTTCTTTGATAGATATAGGGCTATTCCAGTTATCTGTTTCTTGCTTCCTGGGTTGGGGTAGTTGGTATCTTTCAAGAAAATTTCCCATGTCATCTAAAGTGTCAACTGATTGGCATGAGGTTGTCCATGGTATTTCCTTATTATTCTTTTGATATCTTTAGAACTTGTATTAATATCCCTCTCCCAATTGTGATATTGATAATTTGTGTATTCCCTCTTTTTTTCCTGATTAGTCTGCCTAGAAGTTTATTAAATTTGCTGATCTTCTCAGAAAACCAGCTTTTTGTTTCATTGTTTTTCTCTATTGTTTTTCTGTTATATACATTGATTTCTGCTTTAAATATTATCATTTTCTTTCTTCTGCTTATTTGAGTTTCATTTGCTCTTCTTGTTCTAGTTTCTTAAGGTAGAAGCTGAGGTCATTGATGTGAGTATATGATTTGAGATCTATTTTTTCTAATATAGGCCTTTACTGCTGTAAAATTTCCTGTAAGTATCACTTTAGCTGCATCCCACATATTTTGACATGTTGTGTTTTCTTTTCCATTCAAATCAAAATATTTTTTAATTCCTTTATTAATTTTTCTGTTGCCCCAGTTATTTAGAAGCATATTTTTTAGTCCAAAATGTTTATTAATGCTATCTAATTTAACTCCACTATGGCCAAAGAACATACTTTCTATGACCTGAATCCTTTTCAATTTACTGAGATTTGTTTTATGGTTCAGAATGTGGTTTGTTTGGTTAAATATGCATGTGTATTCTGGTGTTGTTGTATGAAGGGGTCTATAAGTATAAATCAGATTAGGTTACTTGGTAGTGTTGCAATGTTAAATATTCTTCCTGATTTTCTGTCTACTTCTTCTGTCCATTATTGACTAAGAGGTGTTAAAATCTCAACTGCAGTCGTCATTATGAAATGACCCTCTTTATCTGTTATAATATTCTTTGCTCTGAAATCTGTTTTGTCTGATGATAATGTAGATATACCAACTTTCCTTCCTTTTCTCATCTTTTTACTTTTAACCAATTGTGTCTTTATATTTAAAGGGAGGTTCTTGTAGACAGCATCTGTGTGGTTCTTGCTTTCCTATCCAATCTGAAATTTTCTTGCTATTAATCAAGTTGTGTAGACCATTTACATTTAATGTGATCATTGACATTGTTTCATTTAAATCACCTTGCTATTTATTTTTTTTTAAGATTTATTTACCCATTTAAGATAGAGAGAATGAGCAGGGGAGGGGCAGAGGGAGAGAGAGAATCCCAAGCAAACTCCCTGCTGAGTGCCAAGCCTGACATGGGGCTCGATCCCACAACCCCAAGATCATGACTGCCCCCAAAACCAAGAGTTGAAAGCCCAACCGATGAAGCCACCCAGGTGCCTCATATTTTTTATTTGTTTCCTATGTTCTTTTTTCCCTTTATCTTTTTTATTAATTAATAATTTTTAATTTTAATAATTATTTATTTTATTAATTATTCAATTTTTAAATTAATTGGGTATTTTTAATAATCCCATTTTACCTCTTTTGTTGACTTATTAGTTATATTCCTTTGTTGGTATTATTTTAGTGCTTGATTTAGGTATCATAATATACATTGTATTACTTTGCTGCTGCTGCCTAAAACATTAAACCAATCTGGGCAGCATAAGACAATAAATATTTATTATTTCAGAGTTTCCATGAGGCAGGTTCCAAGGACAGCTGAGCTGGGTTCTCTCCTCAGAGTCTCACAAGTCTGAAGCTGGGGTCTCACCTGAAGCTAAGGTCCCCTTCCAAGCTCATGAGGATGGTGACAGAACTTATTCTGCTGCAGCTAAAGCTTCCATAGCAGCTTACTTCTTCAAGGACCCCAGGAGAGCGGTCTTAAAAACACCTTCTTTTAAAGAGCTCACCTGATTAGGTCAGGCTCACCAACGGTAACCTTGATTTGTTCAAAGTCAACTGATTAAGGGCCTAGTTATCTGCAGAATTCCCTTCACCTCTGCCATGTGACATAAATCACAGGAGTGCCATCAATCACTTTCACACTCAAGGAGATGGGAGGGGTTACACAGGGTGTATATGCCAGGGGGGTGGGGATTTGGGGGAGGAGTGTGCCTCTTAGAATTCTTGTCCCTGCAACAGTTTTAGCTTACCACAGTCTACCATCAAGTGATATTATACTACTTCACCTGTAGGATGAGGACCGTATGCCCGTATACTTCTGTTCTCCCTCAGCCTCTGTGCTCACACTCGTGTAACAATGCACCACAAACTGGGATGGTTTAAAACCACAGAAACTTCCTCTCTCATAAGGTAGAAGTCCAAAGCCAAGGTCCCCGAGGGCCATGCTTCCTCTGAAGCCAAGCCTTCCCTGCCCCCTCCTGGTTTTCTTGACCAGAAGTCTTTGACATTCCTCAGCTTGAAGCTCTTACCTGTATCTTCAAAATCACCTGATGTTCTCCTGCTGTATCGGTGTCTTCAAATGGCCATCTTCTGAGAAGAACACTGGTCCTATTGGATTAGGGGTCCATCCTACTCTAGTATGACCTCATCTTAGCTAATGCCATCTGCAGAGACCCTGTTTCCAAATAACGTCACATTCTGAGATACTGGAGATTAGGACTTCAACATATTTTGGCTGGGGGGCAGAGGGGAGGGGAGACACAATTCAACCCATAGCAGTGCTATATTGTTGTTATATATTGTTGTCCACATACTTATAGACCCCCACACTACATTATTTTTGCTTTAAACGGTCATTTATATTTTAAGATATTTAAATGGAAAGAAAGTCTATTTACCCATGTGGTCCCACGTTCTTGATCCTTTGTGTAGATCTGGGTGGGGCTGAGGCTGAGCAGGCAGGTGCCTCCTGACCACCAGCGATGGGAGGGATGGAGAGAAGCCCGAGGGCCGCGTGCAGCCCACCACGGCCACACGGGGCCAGACACGCAGGGCCCCCCCGGCTCATCTTCTCTCTCCTGCATTTACTGCAAGTGTCCCTCTGGGGGCTGCCTGTCTCAGGCTTTGGGTTTGTTAACGAGGATGTTTTCCCTACATGGTGATCCCTCTTCCTTTTTGTGTCTTTCCAGAGGACATTGAGAGTTAGTGAAATCAAGAGGCCTGGGCTGGACTTCTGGGGAGCTGGACGCGTGCCGTTTCTCGACCTGGGGGCTGGTGGCGCAGGTGTGTTTGCTTTGGGAGAACTCACCTGGCCAGACACGTCAAATGGGTGTGCATTTCAGGATGGCAGCTATACTTCAGTAAAAGTTAAAAAAAAAAAAAAAATGAAACGGGCACCTGGGTGGCTCAGTTGGTTAAGTGTCCGACTCTTGCTATCAGCTCAGCGCATGATCTCAGGATCCTGGGATCGAGCCCCACATCAGGCTCTGTGATCAGCAGGGAGTCTGTTGCAGGATTCTCTCTCCCTCTCCCTCTGCCTCTCCCCTGCTCATGCCTGATCTCTCTCTTTCTAAAATAAATAAATATATCTTAAAAAAAAAAAAAAGAAAGAAACAAGTAACTCACTAAGGCTGAAATCGAAGCCAAGGACCCCAGGGGCCCTGCTTGCGCAGGTGGATTTGGCTGTCCACTTGTGGCCAATGTGGGGCCAGCATGGGGCCGGGCTTAGCTCCCTGGGCCTGTAGGCAGGGACCTAGGACCCAAGGGTGATGACATCTGTGAAAGGACTCTGCCAACTGTAAAGTGCTCGCACATGCCCATCTGAACCCCCAAATGGCAATCCGTCTTCCGACCGCTTTGGGTTGTGGAATTCATGTCCCAGAGCAGCGGCGGCAGCTCTGGTTTCAGGAAAGAGGTGACCCTGTAGCCATAGTGTGTCTGGAAGCAGCAGCCAGGCCTCCCTGGACACCAGCCTCTGCTTCGACATTTGTCAACTTGGAATCCGTCATCCCTGCCTTTCGTTAAACTCAAATGCACCCTCCATGCTTCTGCATGTTATTCTCTCTGCAGACTGACAAGTGGCTGGAGAGAGAGAGAGGAGACTGTGCATTGCCTTTCAGTGGACATGGCTGGCATGTCCCCGGCAGCAGGCAGGTGCGGCTCCAGCAGGTGGCCTCCTCCCGGCCCCGCAGGGTGACCCCCACCCCTGCCCACCCGAGGCGCTGCACTTCACACCCATCCTCGGTTTGCTCTCTCCTTTCTTTTTGGAAAAAAAAAAAAAATCAGAAATGCAGAAAGGGGTAAAGCAGAAACTAACACCACTCACTTCCCATGACATGATTAAGAGAATCCCTGTCGTCATGAGACACACTAGGGCATTTTCTCTGGGCACGTGGAGGTATCATTTTCTTTTGCGAAGATCCATTCATGCTAAGCAGAGCCTGAGTTAGAACTGGCTTTTCTCACTCCGTAGCTGGCAGACATTCTACTTGGAGTCTCTTGCCTTCCTCTGACAGCCGGGGGTATTCCCTTGAAGAGCGGCCCACACTTTGCTAACCAGCGCCCTGTTTCTAGGCACTCCTGGTTGTCAGCCCAGGGCACCTCTACTGATGCTTATACTGGCCCGGGATTGGGTCCCGAGTAACTGCTGGGTCTAAGGTCAAAGGCATTGATCCAGGCCGGCTTCGGCCTTCATGCGGTCCACCAGCTGCTCTTGGGAGGGTCCTCAAAGCCTCAGGCACCATCCATGGGGTCACTCTCTTGTGCTTCTCTGCCCATCTGGGGACCCTGGGCCCACTGATCAGCCCTTCCTTCCTGCACTACCCTGCTCCGGGCCTCCAGGACCCCGTCCCTGCACATTCGCCTGCTGTGCCCACCTCCCTCCACCCCTCTAATCTCTTCTCCCTACAATCTCCCTCATCCTCATTATGTCAACATAGTCCAGATAGGCATATTCAGCCCCTGTCAAGAGTCTGGGGCACTATGATTCTTTGTACTGCATGTGCAGAAACTCAACTCATTCAGACTTAAGCTCAGAGGGAGAACGTTGTTTGTGTCTGTAAATCAAAAGCCCAGGGGTGGACTTCAGGCATGGCTAGATCTAGGACATGGTCTCAGTCTCTCTTCCTCTCGGCTCTACTCTCTCCATGTGGGTTCCTTTTACAAGGAGGCCCCAGCCGCTTCATACATATTTCCTATGCTTTACTCGAACTGAGCAGAAAGACATGTTGCGATAATAAATGTTAATAAATGTTCCAAGAGCCGAGTCTGGGTAACATGTCTACCATGAATCTGTTTCAAAGGCTAGAGGGATGGATTGCACTGAGTGGCCGGGCCTGGATCCCATGCTCATCTCAAATCATTGTAGGCCAAGGTCATTCCTGGCCTGGGTGGCTGGCTACCAGGGCCATGTGCCCTTCTACCCCAGGCAAGAGACAGAGGACAAAATGGGTTTTGTTGACAGAAGAAGGAGGGACAGATGCTGGGCAGGAAGAAGCCACAGAGGCCGGTGATCCGGGCAGCTGCTGCCGGGCCAACCTTGGCTTGGAGCCCAGGGGCAAACCCGGTCTCCCTGTGGCACTCCGGCGCCAGCCGCACCCTGGCCTCGCTCGGCCCACCTGCTGCAGCTTGGCCAGGCGGATCATGCAGACACTCATCTGAGGGACCTTACGGGGGCTGCCGGAGCTGAGACGAGACTAACGACGGAGCCAACTAACAGCTTATTCCCTTGGGGAAGCTGCTAGGTGAGCAGAGCCTGAGCCTTCAGTGCATCCAGCTTGAGTAATAAGGGACTCAGGCAGACCAGCCCCAATGCCGGGTGGGAGGCAGGCCCCAAGAGGGAAAGGCCTAGGGCTGCTGAGCCAGGGATCCAATGTGCAGCTGGCCCCAAAGACATCCTTTCCCCTGGGTGGATGTTTCTGGAAGTAGCCCCAGTCGCTCTGTGGCCCGTAGGCCAGGCTCCCCATCCCTGCCTCTCACCCAGCCCCTCCTTCTTATTTTGAGGGTCTCCCTGCCTCCTCACCCCAGTCCCCCACATGCTGGCAAAGTTGCCATCCCCAGAAGCCCCTCTTGTCTGTAGCTCCCTCCTCCAGGAGGCCAGGTGGATCAAGGGGTGCCGGGAAGAGACTCAGGCAGGGCTGGCTTCTGCCAAGCCCCGAGAGCTGCCATTCCCAGAGCGGTCACATTTTCATAGTATCTGGGTGGCTGAATCTTTTCCAAAGACAAATGCGAGCCCAAGAAAGCCAGGGCCCCCTGTCCCCTGAGCGGTGGGACCTGTCCGTACCAGCAGCCATTCTTCCCTGGTGCAGCGGGACAGGGCCAGGAGGTGTGACATGTGACACCTGGCCTGGCCTACAGCCCGGGCTGAGCCCTGATGACAGGACTGAGTCTTTGCAAGATTGAAGCAGAATCATCGTGGCTGGGTCATCAGTGCCCTCCCCAGCCCTCCATCTGCAGGAGTGCACAGGGAGCGGGGAGGGCTGCAGGGGACAGCGGGGGGGAGCATGGCCTCGGCCTCAAGGGCCACCTGCTGCCTGAGGCTGTGACCCGCCAAGGCTCAGGCTTCCTGCAGGGCTCAGGCATGTGGGGGAGCCTGCTTGGTTTGCCTAAGAGAACCCAGGGTAGGAGGGCCCGAAATCTACCCCACCCTGCAGCCGTGTGTCCTTGGGAGAAGCAGCGATGCTGCCTCTTGGGGGGGGGGGGGACTGAGGACTAAACTCAGCCGTGCGTTCGCTCACTGTTCAGTCGTTGTCACATGTGGATGCGTTTAACACATTTTTAAAAGCAAGCGGCCAGCATGTTAGACCCATGAGGTCGGAGGTACTGTTGGTAAGGACGATGCTAATGTTGTAACGGGAATTGATAGGAGGGCCGTGATTCACTGAAGAGCTGCACAGGGAGCCATGGGCCTGGCGATATCCCGAAAGTGACCCTGGAGCGCCTCACTCGACAGACGCTGACATGAGGGTTTCCTGTCCCACAGGCCCGGAGCCTGAGGCCGGGCTCTTGCAGGGGCCCCGAGGGGCTGCCCGGGACAGGTGTATCACCCACAAGTACCTGGCGTACAGGCATCCCCGGTCCCGGGAAGGCTGCTCTTCCTGGGGGTGTCCTCGCTCCTCCAGCAGCCCTCAGTGGTCCCACAGGCTGACAAGTGTGGCCCGGGGCCCAGCACGGAGGAGCTGGGGTGAGCTGGGCTCCCTCGGCAGGGGTGAGGCACCGCGGTTGTCGCCGGGAAAGGGAGCACGCGAGCAGCAGGGTGCAGGTGGGCAAGGACGGAGCGAGCCCGGGCAGGGGACAGCCGAGCCCGGGGCCACACCAGGTGAAGCTCACGATTACCCCCTCCCCCACGACCGCTCCTGCTGGAAGGTCTGCTGAATCTGTGCGAGAGAGAACGCGCCGTGTGCTCTGCGCCCAGGCATTGCGGTGCTTTCTGATAGTCGCGTGTCCGTGTGTTAAGCATGTTCGGACTGGGAGTCTTGCTGGGGCACAGTGGCCGGGTCACCCCTGTACCCTCCTTCCCTCCACCTGCATGAGGCACCACACTGGCGGCCACGTGATCAGGAAGCTCTGCGGGGTCTCTGGGCGTGCGGGGTGGCGGAGCAGGTCTTGGGGCCTCAAATCAGGGACTTCTCTGCAGGAAGGTTCCTGCCAGCCGGAGCATGGGAGGGATGCGGGCGGACCAGGAGCCGGGGCATCTGTGAGCCCCGCCCCCCGCATACGGAGAGCAGGGGCGGATGTCCAGCGCCCACAGCTGGACCCGGCCTCCGAGGTCCCGGCCTCCGAGGTGGCCGGGGGGTGGGGGTGGGGGGTTGGACTCGCTGGTTTCTGCAATGGTGCACGTGGTCACGTGGCCTTCTAAGCAGGACTCGGGTCCTAGCACCGTCGTCTCCTTGCCTGTCTTTCCAGATGGCGGCTGGGGAGACTCTACTCTGCCCGGGTCCCTGGGTTTGACCCTGCAGTGGGGCAGCGCCTAGGGTCTGGGGTCTGAGTAGCCGGCCATCCAGCCGGGGCCCCTGCCTACACGAGTTGCCTGGGGTCTCCCTATGCGGAGACCCTCCCAAGTCAGAACCAGTCCCTGCTTGGGGCAATTCTGGACCCACTTGCAGAAGACGGTAAAAGCCCGATGATCCGTTTGAGACCCTGGAAGCAGTGGGGGCCGTTGTGTCCCCCCGTCACCTTCCAGCTGGGCGACACTAGCACACGTCAGGTCCTCCCTCTGAGCCTCAGTTTCCCCTTCTGTGAAATTCAGGTAAGGACAGAACCGCTTTTCGGCCAAGTCTTGAGGGCAGCTGATTCACAGTGGTGCGTGTGTGCGCACGCAGCCCGGGTGTGGGCCAGGGATGAGGGCCCCGGTGTCCCAGAGGCTGCAGCCCAGGATGGGGACTGAACCCACAATCGTGAGCGGAGCCGCCAAGCTGCGGGGGGGCGGGGGGAGGGTTCAGACACACACATGCACACATCTTCCCAGCCTTTCCACAACAGCCTTTTCTCTGTCTGCAGGATGCTTCTAAGAGGAGCCAGAGAGAAACAGTATGTTTCTTTGTTTTATTTTAACACTGATGACTTCATCTTCCCTTGTTCTTCCCAGAAAAGACGATGACGAATTTGTTAAAGTTCAGCCGTGAGAGCCCTCTCTTAGAGCAAGAATGAGATGTATTTAAAGGCAGCTTCTTGCTTCTTGGAGTTATTTTCAGACAAGTGTCCCCGCTTGGTGTCCCTTGGGCCCCACTCGGGCTCACGGTAGCTCTCCAGCTCCCGCTCTCCACGGGGAGGAAAACCAGGAGCACCTGTCCTGGTCCCCCGCTCCCTGACCGTCTGGGACCATCCCACACCCCGCCCCTGCCCCCCCGCCCCGCGTCCAGGCCCCACACTTGTGTTCCAGTCACAGGGCACCGGGAACAAAAAGCTGAGCAGTTTCCAACTCATTCCTCCAGATTTCCGGATTCAGGGCAGAAATGAACTGATGTCTCTGTCCTATAGGATTTTCCAGACCCTTGACCGGCATCTTAGGCCAGAAGGAAATGAATGGCTTCAGGGAATGATGTCTATGCAGCCTCCCCTCTGTGCTGACTGCTGGCACCCCTGCACCTCTGGGCCCCACGTCCTTAGCCACCTTGTGGTCCCTGGGGCCCTGATCGGGACAGCCCCAGGCACATGCAGCCAGGCTCCGAGAGAGGACAGAACAGCAGTGGCGATGGAGGGCCAGGTAGCCTGAGCTGGGGGGCAAGTCCTGCCTGGCCTGGGGGGAAGGCAGGGGGAGCAGGCTGGGACGACCGCCTAGCTGTCTGGGCACGATGGGTGCCTTGTGTCCCCTGTGATGGAGAAGGTGGTTCCCTGGTCCTCCTCAGCCCACCCTCAGGTGCAGCGGGGCAGGGTGGGGTGTGGTGGGCAGGACTCATGGGTGCGGTATGATGAGCCCACTTTACAGATGTGGAAACTGAGGTTCAGCCAGTGAGGGCCCCCTACCCCGCCCCCCCCCCCCCCCAGCCAGTCTTGGCTGCACAGTCTTGCCTCCCCAGACCATTCTTTGAAACGACTCCCAGGAGCTGCAGGGAGAAAACAAAGCATTTATTTTTGCCGTCTGTTCCTCCTCCCTGAAGGCGCCTGAGAGGTGTTTGTCAGGAGGTGTGGGTGACTCATGCAGGCACCCAGAGATGGAACTGGCTGTTTTTGCCCCAGACTCCGCCACGCCGTGGGCAGCATCCCTGTGGGGCGCGCAGGTGGCCCAGGCTGACCCACCACGGGGAGACGGGGCAGTAGGGTCCATGGGGCCCGGGTCATAAGCATTTCTGAAAACAAGCCCCCCGGGCCCAAAAAGTAGGCTCTGAGTTTGCTGGGGGTGCTTGTCGACTCCAGGGTCTCCTGGCCTCCCAGGGATGATGCTGTCTCCAGGCTGCGGGGAGCGAGGACTGTGATCCCAGTCGCCATCCCCATTCCTCCATTCTGCCGTGTCTGAACTGCGTGCCCCCAGATGGCTCACACTCTCTTCCAGATGGGCCTGAGCCTGGCCTTTGTGGGTGCAGCTGTGGAACCTGAAAGTCCCAGGCTCTCGGAGCTCAGGAGCCACAGGATATGAGCTGAGAAGGGGTTTTCTGCCCTGGGCTCCACGGGGTGCTCCCTCCCTGAAGAGGGTAAGGGAGTGGGCATGCCTAGAATGGAGGGCCATGGCCAAGGTCTCAACAGTGGGGGGTCCCCACATCCTGGAACCAGGGCCATGGCCTTCTGACCCAAGCTGTCCCCCACTTTCTGGGACTCAAGGCCTTCTTTAATTTGGAGAGGTTCTGCGGTGCTTCCAAGAGCCCCTTCCCTCCAGGCTCCCACCAGGCAGGAGCCACAGTGGGAAGGGGTCATCCTGATTCTACCAGCAGGAGGGAGACACGCACCCTGAGGCTGGACCTCAGGACTGATCCCACAGCTGCCAACACGTTGGAGACTCGGCCGTGAGGACGGGGGGAGCAGGAGAGGATTGTGACCCGGTGAGCAGGTGCCACACAGAGAGGGGCTCAGAGCCAGAGGACGGAGGTGGCCTGCAGGGCAGGGCAGGGCAGGGGGAGGTCTGGGTGGCCCCAGCACAGGATGGGGAGGAAGGACGGCACCAAAGGAGGGCTGAGGCCATAGGAGCCATCCGAAGGTTTGGCAGGAGAGGAAACTATGAGCAGCTGACCCCGGGTGCTCACAGGAGGGTGGTGAGCCCAGTCAGGGCAGTGGTCCCGCGGGGAGGAGGCAGGCAGGGCTGGACCAGCGGCCTAGCTGGGGCCTCAGGGGAGCTGCAGGAGTCTCAGCGAGGAACAGTTTGCGCTTTCATCCCTGGTCCTCCCTTCACACATCTCAGTGGCAAATGTGTTCTTCACACAGTCCAATATTCATTCTCCATGGTAAATAAGACACTTGTTTCCCCTACAAAAAACAGGGCCACGTTGCTCCCTGGCAGCTGCTGCCTGGCCGGCCAGGCCACCAAGCAGCCTGGTCACCACGTCTGCCTCGACCGGTGGCCAGACACAGCCGAGCACTTTCTCCACCTTCCTGCATGCTCCCAGTGACTGTCATTCACTCAGCCATCCATCCATCCATCCATCCACCCACCCATCCACCCACCCATTCACCCATCCATCCATCCA
>NW_023270624.1:588248-650148 GCF_011800145.1 Mirounga leonina
CCTGCTCCAGATGCTGGGGGCACAGCTGTGAGCAGGACTGACAAAGCTGTGCCCCAGAGAAGCTCACAGCCCCATAGGGAGAATGGCAGATAAACAAGTAGCTAAGAGACACCATCACTATTCGGATAAGTGGCAACAACATGAAAGGAGGCCCGGGGTGCAGTGAGTGGGCAGCGGCCAGAGGAGGCTCTGCTGGGGGGTACCAGGGAGGCAACCAGGGGAAGGCCTGGAGGATGAGCATTCCCAGGGGGAGCACAGAAAGCACAGGGCTCCCCCGGGGTGCAAGTGAGTGCAGCATGTGCAACAGGGGAGTGTGGGGAGAATTGGAGACAAGATCAGAGAGGTCGTCTTGGAGCCCAGTCAGTGGGACCTCATGGGCCATGAGAAGGGCTTTAGGGAAGGGCCCGGACCTGTCACGGGATGGCTGGGCACATTCATGCACAGCCTCTCCGGAGCGGACACGGGCTTGTTAGCCCCCTTGTGCGTGGGGGGAAACTGAGGCTCAGGGAGGCGCCTGCACACTTCCTTGCTGCTCACATCCACCTGCCACGGCTCCTCCTCTCCCAGCAGACCAGCCCTGGGACGTGTCCTGTTCTGGGACCCCAGTGGCTCTGCATCCTCCCAATGCATTGGCCCCAGCCCCCTGCCTGCTGCCATTCTGAAGGTCCCTCCCAGGAGGGGACCCTGTGGCTGGACCTCCAAAGGGAACAGGAGAAGAGTGTTCTAAAACAGAGGAGACGGTGAAAAGCCTGACTCAGAGGCATGTCTGGGGCACGGCAAGCAAGCAGATAGGTCTGGCATCGTCTTGCTATTTTTTTTTTTTTTTGGTAAAATCGACTCATTTATTAAAATGAATATATTTTGTGATGAAATTTTATTTTCCTACCTAAGTTATCAGCATCACTTCCCATAAATAGAAAGTGACTGTTAAAATTCATGTAACAGGGGCACCTGGGTGGCTCAGTTGGTTAAACGTCTGCCTTCAGCTCAGGTCATGATCCCAGGGTTCTGGGATTGAGCCCCGCACTGGGCTCCTTGCTCAGTGGGGAGTCTGCTTCTCTCTCTCCCTCTACTGTGCCCCACCATGGGCTCATGCTCTCTCTCTAATAAATAAAATCTCTAAAAAAATTTTTTAAATTCATGTAACAAAAATGAGTATTAATTTTTAAAAAGAATAAAATTACAGAATAAAATATAAGCACCAGTGTTCTGGTTCTAGGAGAGTTCCGCTCTACCTTTCCCACTGAACACAGCTTAAAATCTGACAGAAGGCAGGGAGGAGCTATTTGGGGACTTGGGAAGCTAAGTCATCGTAGGCAACTGGGGAAGAAGAGCAGAATTTGAGGCACCACCAAACTGACAGTGGGCTTACCATTTTCCCTCTGCAGACGTCCCTCCCGCAACCACCAGAAACCACGGAGGGACCTTTGCGCCACGAGAGAGCTGCAGGGCAGACGCTCTGGTTCTGGCTCAAAGAGCAGGAAAGGGTCTCTTATTACACAGACAGAGTCTGAAAATAATGCATTTTTAAACATCTTTCTCCCACTTTTTCAGATCCCGGCCCATACACATTCCCGGGGAGCCTTCCTGGGCCCTGCATGAGCCTCACCCCTAAATGAGGGGAACCTTCTCTCTCTCAGTGGACGAGCTGATGTCCCCCAGAAGGCATGAGGAATCCTCTGCTTTTCTCTCTCTCTCTGTCCTCCTATCACTGGATGTAGACATAGTCATGGGGAGTGCACAGCAGAAGGGGGGTGAATTAAGCCCTAGCTTTCTGGCTGGCCAACCCAAAAGGGGAGCCCCAGGAAACTGCAAAATACCATAGAGATTTTAGAAAGGGGGGGCTCAGGAAAGCAAGGGCCTGACGTTGTTTATGCTCTCAAATCATAGAAGGCAAAGATACATAAACAAGAATATATAATACATATTTAATCAAGAATATATAATTATATAATTATTGTATTTTATGTAACATATACATTTTTAAATCAAAACATATAAACAACAGAAGAATCTCCAGACACTTAGACATTAAGCAGCACATGTCTAAATAGTCCACAGAGAAGAGAGGAAGTAAGTTTCAGGGCGAATTTGAAAACATTTTGAACTGAATGAGAATGAAAACATTACATTTGCATGTGAGAATTTGTGGGATGGGCCTAAAACAGCCCTTAGAAGAAACTGATAGCATCCAATTCTCACATTAGAAGGGGAGAAAGGTCTTAAATGAATACTTACAAATTTCACCTTAAGAAGATAGAAAAAGAGCAAAATCGACCCAAAGCAGGTGGAAGGAAGGAAATAATAAAGATAAATGTCAAAATCAGTGGCATGAAAAACATATCGTGGTCATGGGTTGGAACACTATCAACTCTCCCCAAATTCATGTACACATTTACTGCAGTTCCGGTCCGAGTCCCAGCGGGGTTTTTTGTAGATACAGACAAGGT
The DNA here is from genome assembly GCF_011800145.1 of Mirounga leonina. Classification (NCBI taxonomy): domain Eukaryota; kingdom Metazoa; phylum Chordata; class Mammalia; order Carnivora; family Phocidae; genus Mirounga; species Mirounga leonina. Next base: position 590,699 of record NW_023270624.1, read on the forward strand.
CATTCTGAATCGAATACGAGAAAGGCAGAGGAATCAGAATAGCTTAAAACACCAACATGTGAGTAGCAATAAACGTAAATCAGCTTGTGACCATACATGCCTATAAAAAAAGTTCCTGAGTGCAACAGGAGGCATCGTGGATCAAACGTCGTCACTAATTAGAGGCCATCCGGCTCTGTCGCTCAGGGTGGCACAGAGGGGATCGAAGTCGGGACGAGGGGTCCGTCCTCTGGCGCCCTCTCGCGTCTGCTCTGCGTGCTGGCACATGGGCTGTGGACCCAGGGGCTGCGGACGCTCGGGGCTGGTGGCCAGTGTTTGCGCACGGAGTGCAAATATCCCCTTGCTGGGCCTCCGTTTGTCCACCTGCTGGCCCCGCCGGACTGTCACCTGGCACTTGGAGAGACTTGGGGGTGAATGCCCAGCCTCTGCATGGGGCCTCCGTGACCAGGTGGCTCCAGCAAGCACACACCGTCCGTTTTTTCAGAAAGCAGGCAGGGCCCGCCAGCGGGAAGCCAGGCTGCGGTTGACTTTGGACAGTCCTCGTGCCCCTGTGCAGACCAGAGCCAGACAGCGCCCCCCCTCCCCCCGGGATCTTCCCACCTCAGTCCTGCGAGGCCCAGAGAAGGAAAGCGAAATGTCCAAGGCCACACCGCAGTGACAGGCACTCACTGTCATGCACCGTGCGTATCCACTGCATGCACCCATTCCGACGTGTTTCAGACGTGTTTTGGGGGGCCCACCAAGCACAGTCCAGGCCCTGCGGAGGCTGCAGTGGGTACGATCTTGTGGGGAGACAGAAGGACGAAGTAAGCTAAAAGACGTGTAAACCTCAGGAGGGGCAAGGAGGGAGAAGATCTCCCTGGTGATGTGATATCGAGGGGCCACCAAAGGCCAGTCTGCTGGACCTGAGCTGAGAGGGTCACTTCCCACGCCCGCTGGGCATCCACAGTGTAACTCGGCGCTCACACCATCTGCCTGGAGACAGGGTCAGACTCCAGGGGTTAGGGGCTCCCTGCACCCCACAGGGCTTCCCCCAGCCCCCGCCACCCCGGTCGCCAGTCACAAGCCCGGTCTGTCACCCCTGCTTCCGATAGACTGACTATACATCAGAGGTTCCCCTGATTTGTTAGAGTGGCGCCCAGAACTCAGAGAAACATTTACTTATATTTACCCGTTTATTTAAAGAGTATGGGGAAGGATGCCGATGAACAGCCAGATGAAGGGGGTACATAGGGCAAGGTCTGGGGAAAGTCGCGCAGCTTCCTCGCTCTCTCCAAGTACGTGACTCTCCCAGCCTCTGCGCGTTCACCAGTCTGGAGGCTCTCTGAACCCCGTCCTTCTGGGCTTTTACCGGGGGCTTCATTACATAGGGACGATGCATTGAATCACTGGCCGCGGGCAATTGGTTCAACCGCCAGCCCCTCTCCCCTCCCCCGGAGGTCAGGGGGCGGGACTGAGAGTTCCAACCCTCCAATCACACGGTTGGCTCCGCCCGGTGAGCACCGCCCCCCACCTCCTTCGGCACTTTGCAAAAGTCATCTCGTTAACATAAACCAGGTGTGGTTGAAAGGGGTTTATTATGACTATCGCAATACCTGGATTGCTCTTACCGCTTAGGAAATTAAAAGGTTTTAGGAGCACTGTGCCAGGAACAGGGACGAGTATATTGCTTATTAGAAATGACCAGATCACAGAGGTCCTCTCTGGCAGATGCATCCCAGCAAGCTCCGAATGATGGGGAGTCAGCCAGGTGACGTGAGGGAAGGGAGCTCCTGGCAGATAGTGTTCTGAGCTGAGTCGTGTGGAGGAGGCCAGACGGGACCTCCTTTACCTCCCTTGCCCTCCTGCTGTTCTTTAGAGTCCTGACAATCTCTCACCCTCCTGGGAGGGCAGATTCCGGCCTGTATGGACCTCTGCCCTCCCGGGCTGCATCCAGGGCACTAAAGTGTGGGAAGCTAGGATTAGACACTTGGTGTCCCCATCCCTTAGACTGGGTATGCCCATGGCCCCATCTAGGCGGCGCAGGTGAACCACGGTTCAGGCCCCACGGTTCTCTGCACCTCTCCCTCCCTGCAGCCCCTCCTTCTCCCCCAAGCCTGAGAGAGTCCTGTTTCTCTGCTTCTCTGCTCTTTGCTGCCACTAGCTTCCCGGGGCTCCAGCAACAGGCTGGCGGAGGGGGGCGGGGGGCGGGGGGAAGGTGGGGAAGGGGACACTGTAGGGAAACTGGTTACTCTCTTAAGTGATGCCCCTCCTCCTTTCAGTATCCCCGACTTTCCAGGGGAGGGGGCCGAACTGGCAGGTCCTTAAGCTGTGGGTGGATTATCGCTGCCTTTCCAAAAGGAGATATTCTTCTCAATACCCTCCCCCGCCCCGACTTTGTGCTCCTAGCTAGAGGTTAACTTTCTGTTTGTCCACTTTAAAGGCATTTTTACAAGCTTTCCTAACACTGTGTCATTGATGACAAGCATATTGTATATGGCTTATCTGCAGTAGGGAGCCAGGTTTTTTCTTCACAGAGACAAGGCTGACCTGGATGATGGGGATGATGCTGGAACTGTATTGGGATGGGAATCTGCCAGAGGGTCTTTCCCTGGAGGTTCTGCTCCAGGGAGCCAGGTGGAGGGACCTGGGGCAGGGGGGCAGTGTGGGTCACCTACACAGAGGACATTCTTCCCAGCATGGGGCCCACCTCTTGCACAGCCTGGAGAAAGAAGTCATGGTCCACAGAACAACGTGCCCAGGTGCGTGGGAAGCAAGGGGTGTCCAGTCACATGGAAGGACGTGTGCCCTGACTGGACCCCAGAGCCCTCACTGACCCCTCTCTGCTCCTCAGGCCCAGGCAACGCCAAATGGCTCCTTGCAGGTGGGACCTGAGAGGGGTGCTGGACAGAGCCACCAGCAGCTAGGGGGAACCTACAGGAGGCACCTCCAAGTTAGCAGAGTTCCACTGGTATGTCCCTGTCCACCTTCAGTTGGGGAAAGGAGGCCACGGGTGGGCAGTCGTGAGCCCTGAAGGTAGGAGTCTCCCTGGAGCAATTTTTTTTTTTTTTTTTTTTTGGCATCAAGATTCTTTCCACTTCTGGTGACGCAGGTCACCCAGGTCAAATTGGCCAAAAAAAAAAAAAAAAAAAAAGGGCCAGGTTTTGACCCAAATTGACCCAGGTCAAATTGGCCAAAAAAGAAAAAAAAGAAAACCAAAAAAACAACAACAAAAATGTGAATTTACTGTTTCACATCCAAAAAAGCCTACCAGTGGGGCTAACATTGGGCGCAGCTGGATCTCAAACACTGTGCTTAAGGCTTTTCCTCCTGCCCCCTCTCAGTCCTCCTTACCTTGCAGGGGTGGGGGGGCAGGAAGGAGGCTTCCCAGCAGCTCAGGCCTTCGTCTCCTCCATCTCCATTCCAGCTGGAAAGAGAGCATCCCCCACACTGAGACCTCCGCTAGAATACACTAATAGGACCCTTGTTAAACACACACACATGGACAGGGAAAATAGGAGTAGCAACGACAGCAAGAAACTTTAGGAAGCTGGACAGCAGGTTGGGTGAGTAACCAAAGATAGAGCAGCCTTATAGAGCAGCCTGAGAAGTCAAACCACAGCCTGCAGACTAAGTAAGAGGGTGGGCTCCAGTCAGGAATTAGGCCTACAGCTCCTCTTCCCAGCCCCCAGATCAGAGTTCCTCCCCCAGGCAGCCCACCCGGATTTCCCCCTCCACCAGCTACTCCACAAGCCCTGCCCTCTCCCTCAGAGTGTCCAACCAGCTTCTTAGTCTCTGACAGCCAAGGATTCCCAGACACCTGAGGAATCCTTCCAACAGGGCACTTGTTGACCAAGACAAACGAGGGGGAAAGGCAAATTGGGGCAAGCAAAGACAATGCAGGAGAGAAGAAAATTTCTAATAAAACTAGGCTACTGATATCCTCAGAGAGGTAAGAGAAGATTTTACATCTATGAAAAAAGAACAGAGCTTCATACATTTAAAAAGGAACCTTCAAACGAAAAATACCTCATAGAAATTAAAAACAGATCAACAGAAATAAACAACAGAAGGTTCAGAATACAAAATTGAAAAACTCAGAAAGTAGAGTGATATGGGTTTTTTTTTAATGGAAAATAGGAAAGAAAGGACAAAAATTGGAGGACAAGCCCAGGAGGTCCAACATGAGTACTGAGAGTCCCAAAGAAAAGAGAGGAAGTCTTCAGTGAAATCACTTAATTAAATGTCCCAGCACTGAAGGGCATGAGTTTCTCACAGAAGAAGCTGGAAAGTGCTCCACACGATGGAAATGACCCATAGCAAGGGGCATCACTGTGAACGTTTGGGACACTTAGGACTGGGATGAACAACCATCTTGGTGTGCCTGGGGCTGAGGGGTTTCTTAAAATACGGATTTTCAATGCTAAAACGAGGATGGTCCTGGGAAACCCAGAATGACCAGTCATCCTACTGGGATCCAAAAAGTCTATAAATCTCAGAGAGAAGCCAGAAGGCAATGGCTTCAAAATTCCAAAGAAAAGTGATTTCTAATTTAGAATTCTATACCCTGCTGAGCTTTCAATCATACTAGCAAGTGTGACGGTAAAGAGAGAACCTTTCCAGATATGTAAGGTCTCAAAATTTTTTTTCCTAAGCATCTCTTCCCAAGAGACTATTGGAGGACGTGCTCCATCAAAATGAAAGCATAACCCCAATGTTCATAGCAGCAATGTCCGCAATAGCCAAACTGTGGAAAGAGCCGAGATGCCCTTCAACAGATGAATGGATAAAGAAGATGTGGTCCATATACACAATGGAATATTACTCAGCCATCAGAAAGGATGAATACCCAACTTTTACATCAACATGGATGGGACTGGAGGAGATTATGCTAAGTGAAATAAGTCAAGCAGAGAAAGTCAATTATCATATGGTTTCACTTATTTGTGGAACATAAGGAATAGCATGGAGGACAATAGGAGAAGGAAGGGGAAAATGGGGGTGGGGGGAATTGGAGGGAGAGATGAACCATGAGAGACTATGGACTCTGAGAAACAAACAAGGTTTTAGAGGGGAGGGGAGGGGGATTGGTTAGCCCAGTGATGGGTCTTAAGGAGGGCACGTACTGCATGGAGCACTGGGTGTTATACGAAAACAATGGATCGTGGAACACTACACCAAAAACTAATGATGTATTGTAAGGTGACCAACATAACATAATAAAATTAAAAAAAAAAAAATGAAAGCATAAACCAAGAAGGGTGAGGAGACAAGGTACAGAAAGCAACCCAACACAAGAGATGGGGAGGGACTCCCTTGGAGGATGATGGAGCGCTCCTAGGACGGCAGCTCTGCATGGAGGGAGCTGAGCCATCCGGCAGCAGGGTGACCCCAGAGACAGACGGTCATCATGAAGACCCCCCCACTTCCATCAGGCCATCTTCTTAAACCAAGGACAGAACGTCCAGGATGGCTTGGCCCAGATTCTCGCCAGGACTTGGCTTGTCTTGACCATGTGCCCCCGAGGGTCTCTCCCCTGATGCTCTGCTGAGGGTACGCATATCCCCCATAGAAGTTCTCAGCGTTTCCCTGAGAGCAGGAGGCAGCCCCTTCCCTCTGGCCATGCTTCTGGCACATGTCCGGTGCCTGGTCCACACCTCAGCCTTGCTAAGCGCCCAAGTGTGAAGAGCCCTGTGTTTCCCAAGACTCACTCGTGACCTTGCTTGCAACTTCCCCAGAAGGGGCCTTGTCAACTCCCACAGAAGGAGAAGTCAGACCACGACCTGAAGACTGTTTGTTCCATTCACCTCCTCCTAGAGCCTCTGTCCAGTGTGCCTGCCCTCTGTTTTTCAAGACTAGGTGGTATATTGTCTGGGATAGATATGCAGGTAGAACTATAATGAAAAGCAAGGAAACAATTAGCACAAAAGGATGGTCATCAGCTAGAGTTGAGGGTTAAGAAGTCAGCCTGATTTGGGAAGGTGCATAAGGGATTTTAAGGTACTGATGATCCTTTTTATATTAGCCTGGGTATAGTTCACAGATGTTCATTTAGTTATAGTAATAAAAAATTATTATATTTAAATTGTAGATGTGTTTATAGACTCTTTTGTGTTTAATTTTTGTAGAGGTATAGAGAGGAAAAAGTATCAAGGGAACATGTCTCTGGGGTGATCTCCCAGCAAGGCCCAGGATTTACTCTGATTGGATAAGTTGGGTCCCTGGTCAGGGGTGGGAGGGGGGGTTGCTGCATTCTCACTGGCCTGGACCCAGTTAGCCCCTCACCCCAACTCTAACCAAGGTTCCAGCCAGTGGGGAGAAGGGGTTCTGGGAAGGAAGGAAGCATAATGGTTGGGAGCCTAAAACAAAACCTCTTCACTGTGATTCAGGAAAGCAATTGGGAAGGACATTTTGATTCCCTTGAAAGGACTGACATCCTTCAGCCCATTGCCTCTCCTTACAGAAGTCTGCCCTCAGGAAATAATTGAGGATAGAGACCAAGAGTGAGGGACCATATGGGTTATGGAGCAGGAGAGAGGCCGACTTTTCCCTCTTTGAAAAGCTCCGTGTTCAGTCACCGTCCTGTGGTGGGGCTTGGGGCTATCAACCTGCACTTGGCAGACTGGCTGTGTGCTGGGCCCTGAGCTCTCAGAAACTGGAGCTTCCTGAGATCTAGAAGCAGCAGGCTCTGTCAGCAGGAGCTGAGGGCCATATGGAGTATAAAACTAACTCAGGCCTGTCCTCCCCTCCCTCTGTCAGACCAAATCTGTTGGATGGCCTCCTGAAGGAAAGGCCAGGTGCATTCCCAGCCCAGGCAAGCAGAACCCCCGGGCTCAGGCCTGGGAGAGGCCCTGATGCCTCCACAGCATCCTTGCAGATACCAGGGAACAGAGAGGAACCCTTCACGGGTCCCGAATTGGAATGAGAAGAGTGTCTCAGCCCCAGGCTTTGTTGGGGGGGGAGGTGGAGAACCACAGCATTTTGGGGCCCCGAACAAGATGCTGCCACTGCTCAGAGTAGCAGGGCGTGAGTTGGCATGGTCCAGGGCCCTACCCAGGGTGGCCTGTGAGAGTCAAGAAGAACTTGCCTGTAAGCTGAGGTCTCCTCTTCAGATGAGTCCATTAGGGGCTGCTCAGCAGGCTCCATGCCTCCTGAAATCCAGGGCATGTTGGGGTTCCCAGTATTCAGGTTACCCTCCCCAAGCTCCTAGTCCCTGAGCCCAGCTCCCTTGATGAATCTCCAGACCATATCTATCTCCCACTCAGCCTTTGCCAGTTTCCCCTCTGAGGGTCAGGGCCAGGAGCTGGGCCTGGAGTCAGGAGCCCAAGGTTCTAGGGTACTAGTCACCAGCTGCTAACCTTGTGCACCCCACTTTACCTTTTAGGGTGCAGGTTTTCCCATCTATGGAGTGGTCAATCATTCCCATATGGTTGTGTTAAGAATTCAGTGATGTGTGAGAACAAAAGACACATAAAGCATGACACATGTTTTCTCTTGAACTGAAACCGCTGGGACATAGAAACTGTCTGGGTCAGGTGGCCCAGGCATTTCATCCAAGACCCTTGGAAAAGGCCCCAAGTTCAGCTCCCCACCACCCCCAAGGGCACAGGGACTGTGTCTGTTCCTGCAGAAGCAGTCCCAAGCAAAGATGCCCATTTGGCTCTTTAACAATGCACTGATCTGGCTGAAGCTCCCAACCTCCTACCTGGGGAGCAAGTCTGGTGTGGACCCTGCAAGGAAACCTGTAATTCAGGCTTCTTCTTGGAGCTCCTGCAGGCTCTGCAGAGATTGCACAGATAAAAGCAAAACTGGACAAAGCTGAAACGGGCTCTGAGGAGAACCAGCTGGACTGGAGTAGGCACTCATTCTCATGACAGGGAAAGAAAGAGACCTGGGGTTTTCAGGATACACACACAGAGCCGGGAGCTGTGTGGCTTCAGCTCCTCCCAAAACACTGCAGGGGGACTAGGAACATCACCCTAGAAGGGCTCTAAGCTCAACCCCCAGAGCACACCTGGCCCTGATAGAAAGATGGAACAGTGTCAGATGCTTATTCTCACCAGCATTATTCTCTTTGTCCTGGAAATTTCTGTCCAATGCATTATGACAAGAAGACTGTGTGAGGTTTAACCACCCAGAAAGGAAGAGATTAAATCACCATGAATTGTAGACATAATTGTCTTCTGGAAAAACAAGGCTGTTAGAACTAATGAGATCTAAAAATCCACATATAAAATCCAATAGCAATATCCAGTTAAAGACACAATGGGGAGAGGAGAGTATTGGGAAAGACAGTGGAGCAAGAAGCACCAGGACTCCACCACCAGCTAGACAGCAAAACTGACAGAATTCGTCTGATGTAACCGTCTTAGAACTCTGGAGCCCATCCAAAGACCTTCAGCTTCCAGAGGAAGGCTTGGAAAGTTTCAGTTCATTTTGGTCAATTTAAGCTCTTAGCACAGTAGCAGCTACCCATCCTCCACCAACGACCCCCCACCCCCACCCCCGGCCTCTCGGTAGCAGCCTTGCACATATTCCTGGAGTAGCTTACCCACAGCTGCGGGAGCCAAGGTGGGCAAGAAGGGCCTTGTCCTGCAAATACTGGGGAATCTGTGTCCTGATGCTTATTGCTGTTTTTGATCACAGAGGTGCAGATACGGAGGCAGGCCATCATTACTGCGATCTGTACTGGCTGAAGAGAATTCCAGGGGATTTAAAGAGCCAGAGCCTGTTACTTTCCCCCCTTCATTCTTCCCTTTTTTCTCTTTTGGGAGCCAGACATTTAAGGATTAGGATCTTCAAAAGCAACCACGTATACAAAGGAATTTAAAGTTACTGCACATGCCCAGAGAAAGGTGTAGGCTCAGAGAAGACCCAAAAGGGCCTTAAATTCATACCTCAGTCTGATCCGGGCACAGAGGCACCCTACAACAATTTAAAAAAACAAACAAAACAGAAACCCCTGCAGAAATCTGATTTCTAGGGTTACTACATTACAAGATTCAAACGTCCCATTTTCAACAACAACAACAACAGATCACAAGACCTACAAAGAAATAGGAAGGAAAAGACTGTTAAGGGGTGGAGGAAATTAATCAGAGAAGCCATGCCTAAGAAAGATGAGATGATGAACTGATTAGGCAAAGACTTCAAAACAACTATCTCAAAGATGTTCAGAGAGCTGAAGTTAAAGATGGATAGTCAAGAAAACTATGTATGAACAAAATAGAAATATCAATAAAGAGATAAAGAACATAAAAAGGAACCCAAAAGAAATTTTTAGAGCAGAAAAATACAATACTGAAATGAGAAATTCACTAGAAGTTTCCAAAAGCAGATTTGAGCAGACAGAAAAATCAGTGAACTTGAAGACAGGACAACTGAAGTGATTGATTCTGAGCAACAGGGGGGGAAATGAAGAAAAATGAACAGAACCCAAGGGATGTGTGGGACACCATTAAGCAGACCAACATACATGTTGTGAGAGTCCTAGAAAGAGAACAGAGAGAAGGGGCAGTGGGGTTATTTGAAGAGATAATGGCTGAAAACCTCCCAAAGTTAATAAAAGACATGAATATAAACATACAAGAAGGTCAACAAATTCCAAGTAGGATAAATTCAAAGAGACTCACACTGGGAAACACATTATAATCAAACTGTTGAAAGATAGAGAGAATCTTGAAAACAGAAAGAGAAAAGTGACTTGTCACATACAAGGAATCCTCAATAATATTATCAGCAGATTTCTTATGAGAAACCTTGGGGGCCAGAAGGCAGTGGGTTAATCAGAGTGTCAAAAGTAAAAAATTGTCAACCAAGAATCCTACATGCAGCAAAACTGTACTTCAAAAATGAGGGAGAAATTAAGACATTCTCAGATAGCATCATCCTCAATGATGAAAGACTGAAGGCTTTTCCACTAAGATCAGAGGATGCCCACAACACAAGGATGCCCACCTCTGCCACTGCTATTCCACAAAGTACAAGAAGTTCTAGCCAGCGCAAAGATAAATAAAGCCACTCAAATCGGAAAGGTGGAAGTAAAATTAGTTCTTATATGTAGAAAACCCTAAACACGCAGACTGTCACACACACACATGCTTATTGGACTAATTAACATTCATTTAGCAAAACAACAGGATACAAAATCAACACCAAAAAAAACCCAATTGTGTTTCTACACACTAACAATGAACAATCAAAAAAGGAAATTAAGATGGGGCTCCTGGGTGGCACAGTCCGTTAAGCATCTTTCTTCAGCTCAGGTCATGATCCCAGGGTCCTGGGATCGAGCCCCACATCGGGCTCCCTGCTCTGCGGGAGTCCTGCTTCTTCCTCTCCCACTCCCCCTGCTTGTGTTCCCTCTCTCGCTGTGTCTCTCTCTGTCAAATAAATAAATAAAATCTTAAAAAAAAAAAAAAAAAGGAGGGCACCTGAGTGGCTCAGTTGGTTAAGCAACTGCCTTCAGCTCAGGTCATGATCCTGGAGTCCTGGGGTCGAGTCCCTCATCGGGCTCCCTGCTCAGCAGGGAGTCTGCTTCTCCCTCTGACCCTTCCCCCTCTCACGCTCTGTCTCTCTCTCTCATTCTCTCTCTCAAATAAATAAATAAAATCTTAAAAAAACATAAAAAATAAAGGAAATTAATAAAGCCATCCCACTTACAATAGCATCACAAAGAATAGACTTAGGAGCTTATAGTTAGGAATCAACTCAGCCCAGGAAACGAAAAACTTACACAGTGAAAAGTATAAAATGTGGCTGAAAGAAATGAGAGAAGACACAAATAAATGGAAAGACACCCTGTATTCATGGATTGATATTGTTAAGATGTCAATTCTATCCAAAGCAATCTACAAATTTAATGCAATCTCTATCAAAATTCCAGTGGTGTTGGGGTAGAGGGCCCTCCAAGCCTCAGCCAGCTTGGAAAACCTGGTAAATCGTGGGAGCCCAGTGGACAAGTCTTTTTGGCCCAGAGCACCATTAGCAGTTGGAAGGACGACCCGTGTTACGGCTCCAGGCCCTGCAGGTGGCGTGGGCCCTTGGGGAGGACTGGTCTTGGCGGCCCTTTCTTCTCCATGGCAGACACTGTGCTGGGTGCTTTGTACACTTAATCTCGTGGCTCCTCTCCATAAACTGAAGAGGAGGGATTCTTCTTCCCGTTCTCAGCACATGAAGGCACTTGAAAAGCTCAGGAGACTCTTCGTGCAGCAAAGGGTCATCCTCTAGGGGCGTCCTCTGTCTCTGTCCCTTCAGCCAGGCCTGGCCCAGCGCCCAGCCAGGGACGGAGGCCTGGGAGCACGTCTCTCCAGCCCCCAAGACACACTCTGCTGACCAGCCATGTGCTTTTCTTCCATAGGTTCTATGGCTTTCCATTCTTTGCATTCTTTGTTTTCGAATGCCAACCAACAAACAGTACCGGGGACTGTGACAGCAGAGCGGGGCTTGGAAACTGCCCACCTGGGAGCTAGAGATGTTGTTTCTGAATATGCTTTTGTCCCACGCTGTGGCCCCCATGGTGGCTTTTTTTTTTTTAATAAGTTGAATTGCCACCTTTAAAATCAGAGTAGCCAGGGTGCCTGGTTGGCTCAGTCGGTTGAGCCTCCGACTCTTGGTTTTGGCTCAGGGCATGATCTCAGGCTTGTGAGATCAAGCCCCGTATCAGGCTCCTGGGCATGAAGCCTGCTTGAGATTCTCTCTCTCCCTCTCCCTCTGCTCCCCCTTCTAAGAAAAAGAAAAAGAAAAAATGAAGATACCAAGCATACAAGTCAAGAGTCCTGGCATTTATTAAACTTGGAAGGTCTGAGCATGTGGTCAGCCCCCCAAGATCCCAGTGGAGCTGTGCTCTTTTGTGCCCACAACTCTAGACTCTCTCTATGGACTTCTCCTTGGGGGGAACCACAGGGCCCTTGCCAGCCTCTTGCCAGTGAAGAGGAAGGTTAGATGTTTGGGGAATGAGAGAAATGTTGGGGAATGAGAGAAAGGTTACCCTCTAGGTCTGTACCTTCCCGGGAATTCCATCTGATCCAACACTTGTCCCTGTGTCACATACAGGAGTTAGGCTTAGGCCACACAGTCCCAAAAAGCTGTCCAGCACTAGACCCCGGCGGCAGGTGGGCTCTGGGTCTGACAGCGCAAAACCCCAGAAGGAAGGGTGCCCACCTGCAGGATGGCTTTGGGGGGGCAGGGTCCTCCCCGCAGATGCAGCGCAGACTGGCAGCCTCGTAACTGTCGCGGGAGCCCCAGGACCTCCAGATGCTGGGCCTGGAGACCTAAACACGCAGAGACAGATGCGCCTCATGGGTGGGGGCTGGGCAAGCGGGAGTAGGGGATGTGAGCAGGGAAACCACGACAGAAGTGCACGTGTAGGAAGGGGGCAGCTGTGACTCAGAAGCCAAGCCCTCCCAGGCCGGCCTCTTCAGGTCAGGCCCTCTTCAGGTGCATTTTTCAGGGTGGCAGCGTCTGATCAGCCAGGGCTGGTGCCCGCCCCTTGGCCAGGTGTGGGCGGAGCCTCCCTGAAGGTCTCAGCACCCCGGTCTGTATTCATCGCAAGGCGTGGTTATTGCGGGAACACCCTCAAAGCCTGGTGTTCTGGCCACAAGGAAAGGAAATGGATGCCGAGGAGGCAGACCCAACAGATGGAAGCACGAGGGGGGTGGACTTGGGTCCGGATCCAGGGTCTGAGCTGGGAAGGAGACATGGCACCCGGGACTGGTGCCCACGGGCCAGACTCCATGTGGGCGAGGGCTGGCCTGTCTCCAGGAGGGGCTGAGGTGACCCCCGCGGCCAGCCAGCACATGCTTCTCTCCTCACGCCCTGGGCACTGCTGGTCACACTTTCGGAGTCTGCCGCGTCCCCTGGAGGCTGTGGTCTGGGGGCGCCAGCATCAGGGCCCAGCTGGGCTGGTGGACAGGAATGGGGCCTGGGACTCAGATACACCTGTGCTCAAGTCCCACTCAGCCAGGTACGCAGTGTGGGAGCTGGGCACCCGCCTTTCTCTGCGAGCATTCATCTCCTCATCTGAATGATGGGAGGGCTGAGGGGTCAGCGAGCGGGGCCAGGCCCAGGGGCTTCTCCCTGCTCCTCCCTCCCGCTGACTCTCCCACTCGGAAGCCCGCATGTCAGCCGCATCCCCCCATGCCACTCTAATCTCAGGCCCCTCTGCTCTCACCTGCGCTGCTGAGTCACTTGAACACCACGCACCTTGACCAAGCACCCACCATGTATGGGCCCGGGGGGGGGGGGGCGGGCGGGAGGAATCTGGGGTGCAGCAGTGAGCGAGCCAGGCCCCTCCTGGAGGACACGCAGCATGGGGAGACCCAGGCCAGCATGAGGCCTAGGGACTGGGAGGCCACCAGGCGGGCATGTCCAGTGTGTGCCAAGGCCTGGTGAGTGGCTCGTCCTGGGGCAAGGGGTCCTCACCTGGACAGGTCAGGGAGCGGCCTTCGCGGTTCCAGCTGCAGAGAGTGGCTTGGCCACTCTTGGTTGTAGGCCAGCACAAGGCACTGGTGCCCCCTCAGTGGGCTCGCCCCGGGGTGGACATGCCCCCGACCCGCCACCCACTGCCACCCTGGGATCTGCCCAGGTGTCCCTGGGGCCTGTCATCCTGGAGGCTTTGTGTGATGACTGAGCTGGAAGGAATGACACTGACTCACAGCAACAGGGACAGCAGGGTGGCGGGAGGCCCACCAGGGACACCTTTTTTCAGTGCTGCAGCCTGATTGCAGTGGTGGTTTAACAGTCTCGTTCGTGCCATGGGGGTAAAGCGGAAGCCTGCTGGGGTCATACCGCGCACGCGGCTGCTCACACACGCGGAGCCCCGTGCCCCAGCACGGCAGAAAGAGCGAGAACCTGAAACCGCTCTTCGGAGGGCACAGGCAGAGCCGCCTGCTGGTCCCCCGGTGCCCCCAGCTGTGGCGAGCCCCTCGAGCTCGGACCCCGTCTGTGCCGGCCCCGGCCCCCAGTCCACCACGCGTGGACACCATGCAGGCTGTGTTTGCAAAAACACGGATTGGAAGGCTTACTGGTGATTTCAAGGACTTTCAAGAGAAATTGTGATGATAAACAATTTCCCCATCATCACTGGCTTTAAAAAAAAAAATGTAAAATACACATAACATAAAATCTACCATTTTAGCCCTCATTAAGCCATTTCTAAGGGTACAGTTCAGTGTATTAAATGCATCCGTATTGTTGAGCAGCCATCCCCATGACCCTTTATAGCTTGCAAAACTGGAATTCTGTCCCCGTTAAACACGAGCTCGCCCCCTCCCCCCAGCCCCTGGCAGCCACCATCCTCTGTCTGTGAATGTCACTATCCCAGCACCTCCTGTGAGTGCAGCCACGCAGTATTTGTCCCTCCGGGGCCGGCCTGTCTCATTTAGCGTTCTCCCCTCAAGCTTCACCCACCGTGTAGCCTATTCAACATTCCCTTCTTTTTTTACAGCTGAATAATATTCCATCGTAACAGTAGCCCACATTTCCTTTATCCATTCACCCGGCAACAGGCCCTTGAGTTGCTTCATCACTGGCTTTTAAAAATTACCCCTGGACAGCCAAATCATGGAGTACTGTGAGACCGTTAAAAAAAAAAAAAGAACAAAGACGCTCTGTCCTGCCATGGAAAGCTCTCCAAAATACATTGTTAGGGAAAAGAGCACAGGAGAATGTGTACAATGTGCTAATAAAGTCAGAAAAGGGAGAATATGTACTTCTATTTCTTTGTCCTTGCATAAAGAAGCTCTGGCAAGATAGGAGACTAATACAAGCAGTTCCTTATGGGATGGGGGCGTGTGGGGGGCTCTAACTTCACGTGGCTGTGTTTTTGCAGAACGGGCATGCGATGACCCCACCACCCTGCCGTCCCCCTGATCCCCTGCTTGGTCGATCACTACTATCTGTCCAGGATGCACAGCCTGGCTCCTGCCACCTAAGCACACACTTCCATGATCACAGCATGTCGCCCATTCCCCTCCCCCCCGCAACCAACAGCTTAGCTGAGCTTCCGCACACGCTGAGCCTCTTGGCCGCGCAAGTGTCTAGGTAGACTGCCTCCTGCCCTCAGTCCTCCGCACAGACCGCAGCACCCCTCCTCCAGCAGGAGCCCCTGTGCCTCCAGGGGTCCTCTCATGGAGGCCAGGGACGGGCTCCCACAGCCCCATGCTAGCCATGCAGGAAGGGGCAGGAAGATGGGCGGGCCACCACCGCAACTCTGACTGCACCTACCCTCTCCCCTCGCCTGGGTGCCCCCTGCAGAGCACGTGCCTCAGTGGGACAGTCCGTCTGCAAATGTCAGCCTGCTTGTTGTCTGCATCCCGCCACCGGCTCCAAGAGATCCCGCTCAGCCCACAGTACCTCGAACGGAGCCCGTAGTCACTCCTCGCAATAGCCCAGGGAGGGAGGGACCCAGAGACTGCAGCAGGAGGACATCCACGGAGACCCGGCCCCAGGCCCAGCTGGGGACACCATGGGTGGCTGGAGACCAGAGGGGTGACACCAGCAGCCTGCCCACTCTTTGGGCATCCCTGTGGATGGCGATGGTTCTGGTCCCCAGCCTCACTCCAGCCTCCAGCGTGAACCCGTTGCTCCAGAGCAGAGCTGAGTCGGAGCCCAACCCCCTCCCCATGTGCCCAGCGTCCCGCATCCAGCCCCCAGTGGCAGGCCAGGCCTGGAGGTGTTCTGCGGGCCTCCCAGTTCATCTCTTGAAGTGGTAGCATCCTGGCCTCCCCAGAGAGACTTCTCCCACACTGTCTGGTAGACCACCCTGCCCTGCAGAGAGGTTTCCAGAATCACCACCACCCGAGCTACTGACTCATCTTTAAGAAAATCCGCCTAGGATCTGGGGCAGCCCCAATGCCACAGAGAGAAGGTACCCAGTGTCCAGCAGGAGAGACCACACTTTGGCAGCCTTGCGTGTGTTCTGTCTTGTGGAATTAGGCTCAGACTCTGCGCCCTGGGCCACCAGAGTCGCCCACCCTTCCCCAGGCAGCCCCCCGCGTGCCCATGTGCACGGCAGCCTCCCCACCAGGTTGGCAGGGGGTGGTTTGGTGACATTGTACAGTTTCATCAGCTGAGAATTAAACACTTCCAGCTTTGCCGGGGAGGGGAAATAGAGTCACCGCCGTCCCCGGGGCCACGGCGGCTCGGGCTGTGGTCCACACGGGTTCCCATGCCCCCCTCCCATGCTGTGACCCAGTCCCTGTACACCCTCAGGACAGCCCTCCTGGGGACCCCCTCCAATCCCCAAAATCAGCTCTGACTCTGCACATCCCCGTCTCTACTTTGAGAGCCAGGGCACCCAGGGGTCAGGAAAGACAGAAATGGCCCGGGTCCCGGTCCCTGTCTGCCATGGGGGTGGCACAGGCAGAGTGAGCGGGGTGATGGGGAGACTCTGTCCCCTGGAAGGTCCCTGTAGTGAGCCTGCGGGACTCCACGCTTAAGAATGTGGGGGTGACTTCGGGGCACCTGGGTGGCTCAGTCGTTAAGCGTCTGCCTTTGGCTCAGGTCATGATCCCAGGGTCCTGGGATTGAGCCCCGCATCGGGCTCCCTGCTCTGTGGGAAGCCTGATTCTCCCTCTCCCACTCCCCCTGCTTGTGTTCCCTCTCTCGCTGTGTCTCTGTCAAATAAATAAATAAAATCTTAAAAAAAAAAAAAAAAGAATGTGGGGGTGACTTCAATGTCATGGGGAATGCTGGTTAGACAGGCTTGGCCAGGACTCACTGCCATGAGTGTCCTGAAAGGCTTAGTTCTGGAAGACTTGCCCTTGGGGATATGTGGAAGAACCGGGGAGCGGAGACACAGGTCCACGGCCCGCACCTGCTGTGGGCCAAACCCTTGACTCGGTGCCGCTCGGAGCGTGTGCCCCGAGCCCCGCCTGGAGGAGATTTGGGTGGAGAAGTCACCATACAAACAGCCATAGGGGGCCTTCCTTTGCACCCGGCACCCAGCCTGGGTGGGGGGAGGGTCACTGTAGGGAAGAAGGGAAGGTTTCACCAAGGAGGAGGCATTTTAGCCGTGTCCAGAGGGATGGAGGGGTGAACACGGTGGGAGAGGCTTCCCGTGGGGGAAACAGCTGGATGGGTCAGTGGGTCGGAATCTCAAAGAGCCTGGAATATCAGGCTACAGAGAGACCCTTGAGAGAACCCCAACTCACACAGCTTCCTGCAAGGCCTCACCTGACGAACTCAGGAATGGGCCCACTTCCCTGGTGCTTGGTGCCATTCTGCCAGCTCAGAGACCCCAGTGGGGGCGGGGGACGGGGCGGGGAGAGAGCTGAGCGCCGCAGATGTTCTGGGATCCCACCTGAGCCCTCCAGTTTGGATCAGGCCCATTCCTGAACTAAAAGTCTTTGTGGCCGGGGCGCCTGGGTGGCTCAGTCGTTAAGCGTCTGCCTTCGGCTCAGGTCATGGTCCCGGGGTCCTGGGATCGAGCCCCGCATCGGGCTCCTTGCTCTGCGGGAGGCCTGCTCTCCCTCTCCCGCTCCCCCTGCTTGTGTTCCTCCTCTCGCTGTATCTCTCTCTGTCAAATAAATAAAATCTTTAAAAAATAATAATAATAATAATAAATAATAAATAAATAAAAGTCTTTGTGGCCACGGGCAGAGGCAATATGCAAATTGCGGTCTAAGCCCTGTCAAAAACAACCTTGCCTGGGGGTAGGAGCGGAAAGAGTCAGTCCCTAAGTGGCTTGGACCAAGAGTGGGGGAGGGTTGGTTCCTGAGGGATGCCGTGCTGGGGGGTAGGGATCCCTGGCAGCCCTGCCAGGAAGTGATGGGCACCAAAGTGCCTGGACGAGGCAGGGCCCACCCAGCCAGGCGCCCAGGGGACCGAAGGGCCCCAGCCCAGGTGTGCCTCAACTCCTCCTTTTACTGCAGACAGGCATGCCCCGGACACTGAGCGCCTCCGACATGGTCACCCCTGGCAGCCCTGGCCCACCCCCCACTGAGCCCACGGATGGCGAGCAGGCCGGGCAGCCCCTCCTGGATGGGGCTCCCTCGTCAGCCTCCCTGGACACCCTGATCCAGCACCTGGTGCCCACGACTGACTACTACCCCGAGGTGGGTGACCCACGCAGTGGGGAGGAGGGGCATCAGAGCGGGCTCTCTTCTGCCACGCAAGGGGGAGACCCTAGGGCTGGGGCTGGTCTCGGACCTGGGGGCACAGCCCTGCCATGCCTTTGTGAGCACATGCTGCCTTTCTCTGTGTCCCCCCAGAAAGCCTACATCTTCACCTTCCTCCTGAGCGCCCGCCTCTTCATCGAGCCCCGGGAGCTCCTGGCCCGCGTCTGCCACCTGTGCATTGAGCAACAGCAACTGGACCAGCCTGTGCTGGACAAGGTGAGGGCCAGGGCGGGGGCCTCCCGGTATCAGGCACTCCCCTGACGTGCCCTCACGCGTTGACCTCTTGGAGTGGCGGTCACTGTCCCCCATGCTCCTGAGCCGGAGCCCACAGGGGCTTCCTGACTCGTCTGAGGCCCAGAGCTAGAAGGGACAGAGTTGGGACCCTTCAACCAGGTGCTGTTTCCCACTGTCCTGCGGGAGGCCCTGAGTTCACAGCATGCCCAGACCCGGGCCCCCAGAGCCCCATCAGCAGGACCCTTGCCACCTGGGATGGCCCTGCGGCATCTGCTGGGCTTTCTGCCTTCAGCACACTCCGTGCCATCCTCCCCCTGTGGGGTCTGCTGATGGCTCAGCCTTCCTCCGTCCCCGGCCAGATCCCGCGGCTGTGACTGTTTATAGGTGTGTCCTTCGGGCTCTGGCGCTATCCTGAAAGAAGCCCAACTACAGCTGGCCTAAGACAAAGGGACTTCGCTGGCTCATGCAACTGCGAGGTCTCAAGTACCACTGGCTCCTGGGGCTCCAATGACCCCCATGGAAACGTGTTCTTTCTCCCTCCGACCCTCTGCTCCGTTCTCCTCGGGGCCAGCCCCACCCTCACTCGGCCAGGGTCTCCCTGCCCAGTGACAGGTGGCCTCTGCCACTCCAGGCTCGCCATCTACTCTTCCCACTTCCAGTGGAAACAGCAAGCCGCGCTCTAAATAGGTCCCAAGGAAAGTGCCGACCTCATTGGCTTAGCTTAGGCGACAGGCCCACCTGTGAGCCAATCAGTGTGCATGATGGGGCTGTACGACGTTCTCATTGGCCAGCACTGATCTGGACCCCTGCCAGGGGGCCTGAGGCGAGGTGAACTGCCTCTGAACCCCAAGGGCGGGGAATGAGGGAGACGGAAACTCCCAAAGCAAACTGAGATGTTATCACCGCAGAGAGGGAGGTAGGATGCCCAGCAGGCAAGAACAACAGAGGATCCTGCGCCACACGTGTGTCTGTCCCCCTCTGTTCCCCTGTGGTCAGCCCCCAGCCCTATCACCTGACACAGAGAAGGCACCAGGCACACCTCCCTCGGCCACCAGGGGCGCTGCCGGGGTAGCCCGACCCCAGCAGAGCATGCGCAGTGCGTGGCTGATGCGGCGGCTGATGGGGCCCCTTCACCTCGTGCAGACGCTCCTTGGCTTGCCTTGCAGGCCCGGGTCCGGAAGTTTGGCCCCAAACTGCTCCAGTTGTTGGCCGAATGGACGGAGACATTCCCGCGGGACTTCCAGGAGGAGTCGACCATTGGGCACCTGAAGGACGTGATGGGCCGCATTGCCCCCTGTGACGAGGTAGGCAAGCCGAACGCAAGTCCTACGCCCTGTCTGCACGCCTACACCGGGGACCTGAGCCTGTTCCTGGGGCCAACCTCAGGGCCCTCATCCCGCCATCTGTACACTGCAGCCCCTCTCAAATCAGCCCCTTTCTGCCCCATCAGGGAATCAGGCCCTGCAGAGCTGTCAGGGAAACCAGGCCTCTGGTTCCAGGTCCGGTCTCTTGACCTCTCTCCTGTCCTGCGCTCATACACGGCATCAGATGGCAGGCGAGGAAAGACCCCCTCACGGTCTCTTGCGACCAGGCCCGTGGTCAGTGACCCATTAGGCTGGCCTGGAGGGCCCTGGTTGGGGCAGAGGAGGAAAGAGGGCCCCCCTGTGGCTAAAACCACATCCCAAGGTAAATGCAGCCCTTGTGGCTTGGAAGGCAGCCAGTGGGGTGGGCATCAGGCACCCCACACCCTGCCCTGTTATCCCAGCTGCATTATTCTGGGGAAGACACTTAAAGGTAAAAGGGGGACAGAAATCCCCACCTCTCAGGATTAGGGTCAGAATACAGAGAAGGACCCTGCAAAGGGGATGGAAGTCTCCTGGTACACTTAGAAGGGGCAGGCTTATCGGAATCTCCAGAGTGATTCTGTGGCCAGCATGCAGCTGCTTTCCCTAGGAGAGAACACTGGGGGGAATGCGGGTCAGTTGCCCTGGGAGGAGACTGCATGTGGCAAGCTGGTAGCTAGTCATGTGCCGAGAAGTGGGTCTGGACATGGCAGAGCCCCGTGCTTGTGAAACCAAGGAAAACCACCAAGGCAGGATGGGCAGTAGGGAGCCATAAAGCAGAGAGGGAGACCTTGCCTGTGGGCCGCATCACATAGCAGACAAGTGACTTAGCCACTCTGAGGGCTCGGTGAGATGAGAGTCATCTCCTCCTCCTCCTCCCCCTCCTCCTCTGCATCTCCTAATCCATCTGGGGATCCTGACACTTGGCTTAGGATGCAGCAGGAAGTGGGGTCATAGAAGGCTCAATGATTGGATGAGTCAGGAGGGGTGGGTACAAGCTGGGAGGGAGATTCTGGCTGGCTTGATGGTTAGATAGTTGGCTACCTTGATGGATGGGTGGAGGGGGGAAGATAGATGTTGGATATTCTGATACGCAGACGGATTTTTAGTGTGAGTGAATGTGGACAGATTGATGGGTAGGTTGGGGGGTGGATAGATGGATGGATGGGAGGATATGAGGGTGGGTAGGTGGATGGATGAATATGGATGAATGGATGGATGGATGAATGGGTGGGTGGGTGAGTAGATGGGTGAGTAAGAATGGATGGGTGGATGGATGGATGAGTGGATAGATAGATGGGTGGGTGGGTGGGTGGGAGGATGGGTGAATAAGGATGGACAGATGGATGGATAGGTGGATGGATGAATAAGGATGGATGGATGGGTAGATGGATGGGTAGATATGTAAGTGGATGGATAGGTGGATAGATGGATGGGTGAATGGATGGATGGGTAGGTGAATGGATGGATGGATGGATGGATGGATGGATGGATGGATGGATGGATGGATGGATGGATGGGTAGATGAGTGGGTGAATGGATGAGTGGATGGATGGATGGATGGATGGATGGATGGATGGATGGATGGAATGGAGGGTATGCAGGGGGATGAGAGTCCAGTCTTCTGCTTCAGCCCCCTGTCCCCAGGAGGTCTTCAGCAGAATAAGATCTGAACCACTGACAAGACAGAATCATCCACCCTTGTCAGGCCTGCCTCTGCCATTGGTGGAGCCATTTCCAAGGCAGACCCTGTCCTTCCAGCTGCAGTGGGGGGATGGGTGTAAGTCCTGGGCTGGCTTCCTAGGGAAGTAGGGCCTTCTCCCCTGAGAAGCTGTCAGGCCTGCTACCAGGACTGTGCTGGGAAATCTTTTCTAACCACCCCGTGGATGAGAAATGAGTGAGGCCTAGGAATGGCTGTCGAGAGCAGCCATCCACCAGGTGTAGGTTTTCGGGGCAGACATAATTCACCTGAGACATTCTCATTCCTTGCCTTGGGATCCAGTTAGGTGTGCTGAGCGGTGTGGGCTGAAACGGGGGTGCTTTCTTGTGTCTTTGAGACCCAGAGTTGCCCTTGCCCAGAGAGCAACCGCCCCAAAGGGCATGTCCTCTGGGTGCTGCCGCCCCTCCCCTGGAGGCTGCAGGTGGACCGTGGGTTGCTCCCTTCCCAGCACAGAGCACAAGGGCTCGGCCCAGAAAGGAGCCAGTGACCTGTCTGATCAGGCAGGGCCACGGTAGGACTCAGAGCACGGGGTCTGGATCAGACTGCCTGAGCCCACTCAGACCCCAGCTCAGAAACCACAGCTGTGTGACCTCAGACAAGGTGCTTCACCTCTCTGAGCTTCAGTCTCTTTATCAGCAAAACAGGATAATCATCACCCACCACACAAATTTGCAGTGAAGAGTTCCTAAAGTCACGTGTGTTCTTATTTCGGCACTTCGTGAGCTGTGACGGGGAATGAATTATTTCCAAAATTCAGGGGATGTGGGGCTTATTTTTAACTTGTATGGAGTTTTTATTGTGGAACATTTCAAGCATACACAAAAACAGAGAATAACAACCCTGAGCTCCCATGTATTCACCACCTAGGCTCAACAATTATCAACATTTTGCCAAATTCACTTCTTCTCTCCCTCCACCCATTTCCCCCTCCCTCCAAATTATTTTTAACCATTATATGTTTAGCTCCAAGAGTATTTCAGCATTTTCCTGTAACAGGTTTCTCACACAGGGACCAGATCAAATGATGTAAAGTGCGGTGCCCAAGTCAGTGAAATGAACACGAGCATTCTCAGAGCTGTGTGTCTTTGGGCCAGTTCCTTAACCTCTCTGAGCCCTCAATGTCTGTCTATAAAGAGGGAGGGTGATAAGGGCTGTGAGATAACAGTGGGGCTCAGGGAAGAAGAGGAAACAGCACAGGGCCAGGGCCAAGGGGCTTCCCCATCAGAGGGCCGTGAAAGGTGACACCTCCTCTTACGTGCTGTTCCCTCCCCTGAACCCTCATGATCTCCCTGCACTGCCTGCCACCTCTCAGCATCTGGGAACAAAAGGCCAGAGAGGAGCTGGAAAGGCCCTTCTCCATGACTGAACATGGCCACTGCATCAGGATACTTGTTTGGGGCCACTCCGTGCTAGCCTGGGCACCCTGCCTGCGAGGGGCTACCCGCAGGCTAGACTCAGCAGTTTTGGCTCAGGGAAGCCAGTGCTGAGGCTGAGGGGGAAGCCAGGAGAGGCCCAGAGGCCACAGCTCCAGTAAAGGAGACAGGACAGGAGGACCCATGTGCCCTGGCCACACCCACCCGGGGCGGCTGCAGAGGAAGCTGATACCACGGGCCCTCCCGGGGATGGCCTTGCCTTCCCATTCCCATGACGACCTGCTGGGCTCACACTGCTGCCCTCGGAGGCTCCCCCCAGCCCCCCGCCCAAGGGCGCAGGGAGTGGAAAGCTAACACAGAGAAAAAACTGGTGGCAGGTGCAGAGCTCCTGCCTCCGCAGGGTGGGCTGAGCCCACTGCAAGTCACCCTGGGCTTGGCTCAGGTGGGATTTTCAAGAATTCCGAAGAACAGAGGCCCACGACTGTCCAGTAGGAGATGAGTTCTAACCATGAATGGCCAGGAGGCTCCTGGAGAGCCTTTGAACGACCTCTGTACTTGAAACCCAGGTCCATGTACACGTCAGGTGGCTCCGTGGAAATGGATGGCATCGGGCAGGCTATGAGGGGTGGAGCTCTCCGTGCGTGGAACGTGCCTTCCTGACAGGGACAAGGGACAGCCTCAGCATTCTCAGAGCTGGGTCTCTGGGTCTGCTCAGACGTACCTAGAGCTCCCAGCCTCTATCCACAAGGGTGTAGGAATCATGAGAGAAGAACCAGCACACGCCATCCCCCTATTCAGAGGGGTGCAGAAGATTCAGGAAAGAACCAGCAGATGAACTTGAGGTTAACACCGCCGGGTGAATTCTAAAGGAATTAGCAAGCAGAAAAGGATCATCATTGGGAGTGAATATATTGGTTCAGTAGAAACAAGTCTTGAGAAATCATCTGCATATTTTTAAAATAGCGTAAGCCCGTGGTTCTGTCAAACTCTAGGCACAGACACGCTGAGGCCTTGGCTTCAGGAGGGCTCCACAGTCTACGCCGGCGAGGCTGACCAGCAGCTAGAAGCAGGTGAAGGCCATGTTCCTCCAGTCGGCACATGTGTGTGAGCCCCTCCCGAGTCCTTCATGCTGTAATCTTCGTGGAGCTGGTAGTGCAGAGAGAGGAGGTACACAATCCCCCGATCGAGGCTTGGCCAAGGGTGTGAAGGAAGCCCGGTGCTCTGAGGTCACAAGCGTGAGAAGAACGTGCAGGAGAGAGCAGGCCCTCCCAGGGTCTCGGGGTGAGGGGCGGGGAAGGGGCCAAAGGGATGAAAGAGGGGGACAGGGGCCATGTGGAGGCCATCGAGTGTAGCCAGAGCTGACCTCAGGACCCCCAAGCCCCGCGGGGCTTCTGTCTTTGCAGAGGCACTGGGGATGCAGAGGTCAGATGTGCATTTTCAACAGACCACTCTGGCTGCAGAGTGGAGTGCAGAGAGGCCGGCATGGATGCAGGGGGGCCCTCCGAGGACCTGCACCACAGAGACAAAGCATGGAAATCGCAGAAAGCGAAATGAGGAGGATCGGTGACGGCCAGGAGGGGTGTGCGGGAGAGGGGGGCTTGAGGATGGCCGCAGGCCTGTGCGCAGGACACAGGTGCTCCGGGGGCTGAGACAGGGATGCGGACAGAGGAGGCAGCTCTGGGCAAGGGGGGCGAGACGGCCACTCGCACACATTGGGTCGAGGTGGCCCCTTGGCCATGTGGCTCCGCAGATCCGAGAAGAAGCTGTATGTGTAAGATGGATGTTGTCCACACAGACACTGAGTAACACTCTGGACATGACCCAGCTTACCCAGGGCCAAGGGACAGACTGAAGGGGAAGGGGGAGCCAGAGGAGATGGGGGGCGGATCTCCAGCATGGAAGGACGGTGCAGACGAGCCTGCCAAGAGCCCGAGGCAGGAGGAACCGGAGACAGACCCAGCCTGAGACACGGCCGCGGGCTTTCCTGACAGGCTGAGTGAGGAGAGACGGCAGGGGGGCTGGTGCAGGTGTCGGGGCTCACAGGATGCACCCAGCTCCCTAGTTTCGCAGCACGCAAGTGAAGACCTGACCGGCAGCGTGCCGACCACACTCTTGGACCCCACAGAGCTGAGAGGGGCTGTTCCTTCTGCAGGCAATGGACAGAAGAGTTGGACCTCAGTTTACCCACATACCGTCCCGCTCAGCAGTGGGCCTGGCCCCCACGGCTCTGGGAGCAGGAGCTAGGGTTCGGGTTTGGGTAGGATTAGCAGTCTCCTGTCCTGATTCCCGTGTCCTGAAGGCTCTGCCCGTGGCCACTTGAGAGAGTAGCACTTCCGTGAGCAGCAGGTGGATGCCGACTCGGTCACCAGAGCTCTGGGCACCCACGGCCCCCAGGAGCCCTGTCAGACTTAAGGAAGTGTGAAGCCCCCATGCACACTCGGCCCAGCTAGCCAGATGCCCCACCTGCAAAATGCTGCTGGATCTCTGTGTTTCAAAGCAGCGTGAAGAGAGCACACATCTTCTATCTGACTACTGACCACCCGCCATCCTCCCAGGCCCCTGGGGCCGCAGGGCACCCCACCCGCCTGCCTGAGGGCTCATCGCTGCCTGGACGCCAGGCCCCAGACACCCGCCCCTGCTCCGGAGCCAGCTCCTCAGCTTGTGGGGCCTGAATCACCTCGGGGGCGGGGGGGCATCATGGCCTCTCTTCCCTGCACCCCATCCAGGGCAGCCCAAAGCAAGCACGCATCTGTCCGAGCTGCGCGGTGAGACACTTCTGTCCACGTGCCCAGGGTGGGGACAGGGCCGGGCACCGCTCGCCATCGCTCGCATCCCGGCCGGCCCAGAGCCTCAGATGCTAGACATGCTCAGGCATGCACTCCTCTCTTTCCGCCCCTCCAGGCATACCGAAAGAGGATGCACCAGGTCCTGCAGGCTCTGCACCAGAAGCTGGCCGCTCAGGGCCAGGGCCCGGAAGGCCTGCTGGGTGCCGACAAGCCCATCTCCTACAGGACCAAGCCGCCGGCCTCCATCCACCGGGAGCTCCTCGGCGTCTGCAGTGACCCCTACACTCTGGCCCAGCAGCTGACCCACGTGGAGCTGGTGAGCAGGCCTGTGCCATCCCCTAGCCAGACCCAGAGCCGGGGAACAACTGAGAACCGGCCATCCCCGGCCCCTCGCCTTGTGTCCGCATCACCCAGGGCTCGAGCCTGTCCCAGCAGGGCCAGCCGGGCACCTCCAGGACGCCCTGGCTCTGGAACAGTCTCTCGCCATTCCAGCGGGAGGGCTGGACATGCTAGGCCTGCCCAGCTTGGACCCTTGGCCTCCCTGAGAGTCTGGGCCTGGGACGGAGGAACTGGGTTCAAATGCTGGCTCTGGCACCACCTGCCGTGTGCGCTTCCCCCCACTAGTGCCTTCCCTACCAGGGCCTCAGTTTCCCCATCCAGGACTCACAGACACACTGCACCCACCACAGCCTTCCAGAGAAGTGCAGGTAGGCCTTCCTGCGTGTGAAGGGGACATCCCAGCCTAGCCTCCACAGGTTGGGTTCCTTGTAGATGCAGAGGGGCCAAGGGGCC
Organism: Mirounga leonina; assembly: GCF_011800145.1. NCBI lineage: Eukaryota > Metazoa > Chordata > Mammalia > Carnivora > Phocidae > Mirounga > Mirounga leonina. The sequence continues at coordinate 617,045 of NW_023270624.1, forward strand.
TGCCCCAGAGAGAGGGGAGGTGGGGAGCAGGTTTCTTCTCTTTTAAACCCTCCCCCATTTATGGCTCCCTTACTTTCTGGCATTATCCTCAGAACTTAACGTGCACCATCTCATTCCATCTTCCCTCACCCGGCCAGGGAGGTGCTATTTTGATCCCCTCTGCACCAATGAGGAAACTAAGGTCCAGAGAGGCTAAGAGACTTGCCTGAAGTCACCAGAAAGAACAGAGCCAGAATTTGATTCTGACCCATACCTCCCCGGGAGGGAGCAGGTCATTTCAATGGCCCAGTTTTGAGCCTCGTTTCCTGGGTATAACCCCTCCCAAGCACGCCCTGTGGGGACCTTGCCTCCTGCCCCCATGAACTTCGGCAGTCCCTGGGCATGGGAAAAGAGGGGTGCCTCCTTCAGGATGGTTTCAGGCTCTGTGACAACCCAGAATGGGGGAGCTCCCTCTCTCATATAAATAAATAAAATCTTTAAAAAATATATCAACCAACTACTGAAGTCTGAAAAAACCATAGTTGGTCAGTCCTTCTTTCGAGTAGAAATGGTGTTCTCACCCTAGTGCGAAGGGCAGGTGTCCAGAGACCGTCCTGGGGTGGGCTGAGAGGTAGGGAACCCGCAGGAGCACCATGCCAGGCCCGGGGTGGGCACCCCCCCTCCCCGCACCTGCCCCCTTTCCCAACTCCTCTTCTCCCTTCTGGTGCAGGAACGGCTGCGGCACATCGGGCCTGAAGAGTTTGTCCAGGCTTTTGTGAACAAGGACCCTTTGGCCAGCACAAAGGTAGAAGGCCCTTGGACAGGCTGTCCCACCAGCGACCCCCGCCCACTGGCCGGTCTGGGGAATTCGGAGGTGCCCGGAGCAGAGCAGATGGGCTTTCAGGGGCTGCGTCCACTCCACCCGTGCCCCTCCAGCCCAACAGCCCCGAGTCCTGGGGAAGCCGGCCGGTCACCCACCCAGCGAGGGCGGAGGGCGGGGGTGGGCGTGGAACCGAGGCCCGGGGTGCGAAGGAGAGTGGAGCGCGCCCCAGGCGCTCTCCAAACCCCCAAGGCTCTCCCAGCGCGTTTCGGTGGGCGCTGGTGCCCTCCAGCGGCCACCCGGGGTAGCGCGCGCGTTACTGCGCGCCGCCCAGGAAAGCTAAGGGCGCTCTTCCCTTAACTGGTGCGGTGGCCCCCGGCCACGGACTGTGGACCGCGTCCACGCACGGGATTTCGGGTTTGTCCCTCTTCTGTCAGAGCCCAACCAGTAGGATGTCTGGTGCTTATCAGCCGGGTGCAATTCGAATCAGAACTAGAAACATTGTTGTCTTCTGCCCTCTGGTGTAATGAAATAAGAGCAACTAAATATGAGTGCATTTTCACCTCTCAGATAAGCAAAGATAAAGCATCGTGGGTGTGTAGGGAAAGACACACTTTCATACATGGCTGGTGCGGGGGGGATTGGCACAGCGGCTTTGGGGGGGTGCAGTTCACAATAGCATCAACGCTTGAAATGTACACCCTTGACCTCAACTTCACCCGCCTAATAATTTATCCTAGGGATATACACACCCTATGTACACAAAGATGTATGCATAGAGATATTTGGGATATACTGTGGCTATTATGGCCAAAGGCTGGAAGCAACCTACCTTATCACTCACAGGGACTCAATTACAAATTACAGTACGTCCACACATGGAATGCTATGCATCTATTACAAAGAATAAGAGTGGCTAGAAGTAGAGAATAATCACCCAGATCCATTATAGAGAGAGAAAAAAAAAATCTAGAGCGAAGAGCAGTGATGAAGAGGATGTGGCCATTTGTGTAACAACAAAAGGAGGGAGCGTGATACCTGTCTGTTTGCACAATGCATGCGTGTAGACAATCTCTAGGAATACTGAGTACTCTTGGGAGCCCTGCTTGAGGGTGGGGCTTGGAATGGCAAGGAGACTCGGCCACTCTCAGCAAGTTGTTCTTATGTTTGGTTTTGGTTTTTGGCCATCTCCAAGAATTACTTTTTTATTGTGAAGGACATCAGATGACCCGTGACCTCTCTTCACCCACTCTACGGTAGATGAACGTTTGTGGTTGTTTCCAGCCTCTTGTTATTATAGATACTGCTGCTATGAACATTCTTACACGTTTCCAGGTACATCGGTGCATATTTTTCTAGGGCATCAGTTCTCAAATGATTTGGTCTTAAGACCCCTTTATACTCTTAAAAGTCATCAAGGGCCCCAAAGAACTTTTGGTTATGTAGGTCGTATCTACCAATATCCATCGTATTAGCCATTAAAACCATAACTTTTAAAGATATTTATTTATTCAAAATGGCAATAATAACATATCACATGTTCACATCGGTAACATATTTTATGGATATAACTAGATTTTCCAAAGTAAAAAAATTACTGGGAAGAGTGATATTGCTTTACTGTATTTTTATAAATCTCTTTAATGACCAGTGTAACAAAAAGACAGCTGGATTCTCTTATCTGCTTCTGCATTCAATCTCTTGACATACAGTATTTGGGTTGAAAAATCCAATGTCCCACAAATATGTAGTTGGAAAAGGGAAGAGTATTTTACATTATTTTCAGATAAGTGAATATTTTTCTTTGATACTATGCTAAAACTCAGCAGGTGGTAGTGTTTTTTAAGATTAGTTGCAATTTGGAATCTGAAAATGTTATCAGTGGACTTTCTGTACTCGGTTGCATTTAAATCTGTTGGTCCACCTTGCATCTTAATGGATCTTTTGCCCATGTGTGATTTTATAACATCATACGTTGGTCATTTGGAAAATATGAGTTCTCTGAACCAGGCAGATCTTCCAAATGTTGGTGCATTTCATTATACGATATTTTAAAACCACACCCACTAATATCACTACTGATCTCATCCTTGCAAAAAAGCCCTTGCATATTGGGAAACTGTCAAGGTCACAGACGGGGATACATGTGTTATAAGTTCCCAATTCTCTCTTGAAACCTTGAATTTTATCAGTGACAACAAATACTATCAATTACTTCCTTGAAGTGACAGGCTCATTTTGTTGATTTTCAAGAAAATACCAACTAGGGTGCCTGAGTGGCTCAGTCAGTTAAGCGTCTGACTTCAGCTCAGGTCATGGTCTCAGGATCCTGGGATCGAGCCCCATGTCGGGCTCCGCGCTCAGCTCTCCTTCTGCCCCTCCCCCTGTTCGTGCTCACTCCCTCTCTCATATAAATAAATAAAATCTTTAAAAAATATATCAACCAACTACTGAAGTCTGAAAAAACCATAGTTGGTCAGTTCTTCTTTCGAGTAGAAATGGAGTTCCATGAGAAAAGTGGCCAGTTCTGCTCACAAGTCACACTAATGTTTTTCCTCAAACCTGACTTCTGTATGCCCCAGAAATGCTTTTGTGTACTGTTCCATCCCACAGAATACCAAAAAGATATGTGCACAAGATTGAGATTTTTTTTTTTTTTAAGATTTTTTTTCATTTATTTGCCAGAGAGAGAGCACAAGCAGGGGGAGCGGCAGGCGGAGGCAGAGGGAGAAGCGGGCTTCCCGCTGAGCAAGGAGCCCGATACAGGACTCGATCCCAGGACCCTGGGATCATGACCTGAGCTGAAGGCAGATGCTTAACGGACTGAGCCACCCAGGCATCCCAAGATTGAGGTTCAATAAAATTGAATATTTCACCTCCTCGAGGACATGCTGAAGTCACACTCCACATTTTTCTTTGACTAGGAACGTGTGATAGTGAAGAACACAATGACCACGAGTATGGTTTGGTGACTCTGTTTGTTTGGGACTAAGGGGGGGGCAATTTCACCCACTGGTCTTTCACACATTAGTGCAAATGTCACCACAATGAAAAGACAATGACGTTGTATGAACACGAAACTCGTTGTGCCCTTGGAGAACTGTCACTCTACAATATACCCAGGAGGGAAATGACTGTGTCAGGGGCAGGGCTGGTGAGGCTGCCCACGAGAAAGTAATCTTGCTCTGCATCCTAAGTGACACTTGAAATCGTCAGACTTCCAAATGTTTGTCAAACTGTTCAAGGGAGCATCTTCTCATGTGTCTTGGACATTCCTATTTTCTCTTCTATGAAATTCCTGTCACCCAGTTTCCTATTGGTGGTTTGGCTTTTTCTTAAGGATTTTAAAGAGATTTTTGGTAAGCTTTAAAAAAACATTTGTACTAGATGACTATCCTTTGTCAGGTGAACTGCAAATTTTCTCCTTTTTTTTTTTTTTTTTTTTTGCTTTTCATTCTCATTATTCTTTGGATGAGAAGGTGTTTTTAATTTTAACCTAGTTGGAAAAAAATATTTTAACCTAGTCAAATTTATTAACCTTTTCCTTTATGTTTTTTTTTGGGGGGGGTGGGGGAGGTAAGAAATCCCTCCCTACTCCCTACCCAGGTCATAAAGATAATCTCTGATGTTTTCTTCGAGAAGTTTTAATATTTTGTCCTTCACATTTAAGCCTTGGATTTGAAATTCACTTTGTGGCTATGGCTTGAGGTGGAGATCCATGTTCATGGTTTTCCACACAAATAGCAAGTGTTCCTGCACCACTATTTATATATTGTCTTGCCTGCCTATACGCCCTGACAGTTCCGTCACTGTCATATGCCAGGTTTGATCTACACGTGTAGATGTCTGTTCTGTCCACTGGTCAATTTTCCTATCTCTGCGTCAATATACATCGTCTTCATTATTATGGTTGTATACTTGGGTTTTTTTCTCCCTATCTGGTGAAACAAACCCTCCTGTTCTTCAGGAGTGGTTTGGCCATTCTTGGCCCTTTATTTTTCTATTTGAAATCTTATAACCCTTGCAAATTCAGTGAAAACCCTACTGGGATTTTTGTTAGAATATATGAAATATGGACCAATTTGGGAAGAATTTTCATCTTCATGATACCGAGTCCCCCAACCCATACAAATGGTGTGTTCTGCCATTTACTTAGATCTACTTCATAATACCTTTCTAATGTTTTATAACTATCTCCATAAAAATATTACAGATTTAGTTAGATTTTTCATTCTCATTATTCTTTGGATGAGAAGGTGTTTTTAATTTTAACCTAGTTGGAAAAAAAAATTTTTTAACCTAGTCAAATTTACTAACCTTTCCATTTATGTTTTTTTGGGGGGGTGCGGAATGCATATTTTTGCTATTATTTATGGCATCTTCTATTGTACTTATTTCTGAACTGCTTGTGTAGTTTAAGGAATGTCTTTAACTTTTGCATATCAACTTTGTATCTGGCGATACTGTACATTCTTCTTAATTCTAATAGTGTCTCTGTGTTCTTTGGTGTTTTTCACATAAACAGTTACATCATCTGGGAATAATGACAGTTTTGCTCCTTCCTTTCCAATCCTTATTCTTTTTTTTAAAGATTTTATTTATTTGAGAGAGACAGAGAAAGTGAGAGAGCACAAGCAGGGTGAGGGGCAGAAGGAGAAGCAGACTTCACTGAGCAGGGAGCCTGATACGGGGCTGGATCCCAGGACTCCGGGATCATGACCTGGGCTGAAGGCAGATGCTTAACCGACTGAGCCACTCAGGCGCCCCTCCAGTCCTTATTCTTTTTATTTCTAGGGTAGTCATACAAAGAGTCCTCCACTGATATGAGATGGACATGAATGACAGATGGGTCCTGTTTTTTAATTCTCTGAAATGTTGGGATTACTAGTTATTGCAGAATAACCCTGCTAAGTCTGAGCAATAGAATTTATTTTTCTTGCGTATTGTGCTAACTAGCACCTCTGGCAAAATGTTAAATAGAAGTGTTGCTAGCAGGCATTCTTCTTTTGTCCTGATTGTAAACAATGCTTTTAAGATGTCATAGTAGAGTATGATGTTTGCTATGCGATTTTTTTTTTTTTTTAGATGCCCATTATCAGCTCAAGGAAGTCCCCTGGTCCTACTTTGCTGAGAGTTCTTATCATAAATCGTTGTTGCATTTTATTGACTACTTTTTCTGGGTCTATTAACCTTATGTTCTCTTCCCTTTTAAACTGTTAAGTGATTATTTATACAGTAGTCCCCCTCCTTATCCGTGGGGTATATGTTCCCAAACCCCCCAGCGGATGCCTGAAACCATGGATGGTACTGAACTCTGTATATACTACATTTTTTCCTATACACACATACTTATGATAAAGTTTATAAATCAGGCATGGTAAGAGATTAACAACAATAACTCATAAGCAAATAGAACAATTACAACAATATACTCTAATAAAAGTTATGTGTATGTGGCCTCTCTCTCTCAAAATATCTTATTACACTGTACTCACCCTTCTCCCTGTGATGATAAGATGCCTACAGGATGAGATGAAGTGAGGTGAAGGACATAGGCACTGTGATGTAGCATTAGACTACTACTGATCATCTTACTTCTGGACCATGGTTGATGGCAGGTAATTGAAACGATGGACAACAAACCACAGATAAGGGGGGAGCTATTGTATTCGTCGGTTTCTTTCTTTTTCAATGTCAAGCCAACCTTGCATTTCTGGGATAAATGAAACTGGGTCGTGATCCTTATATTTTTCATACATCCTTAGGCTCAGTTTGCTCTCGTTTTGTTTAGGATTTCTGTAACTATAATCATGCGATTGACTTGTCATTTTCCTTTCTGTCCCTGTTCTTGTCTCATCTTTGTTTTCTCTCTCCCTGTTCTCTGTTCTGTGTGAATGACCAAATTATCTGTTCCTGGACCATTGGTAGAATTTGCCAGTGAAACCATCTGAGCCTGGTATTTCCTTTTAGGGAAGACTTTTATGTGCCCATTCAAGATTTTCCTTGTTTTGGTAATTATAGGACTATTTAGGCTTTCTATTTATTCTTTACTGTACTTTTTAATTTATATTTTTCCAGAAATTTGACTCAGTCCTCTTAAGTTTTCACATTTATAGACACAAAGTTATTCACAATACTCTCTAGTTATCTTTTCAGTTTTTTCATATTCATATTCACCTCTAATATTCTTTGTATTTACTTCTCTGTTTCTTCATCAATCTTGCTAAGCGTTCATCAATTTTATTAGTCTTTTTAAATAAAGAGCTGGCTTTGTTGATTCTATATGTTGCATCTTTCTTTACTATTTCATTTTTTTCTTTAATCTTTATTATTTCCCTCCATCTGCTTTCTTTGGATTCTTTCTTTGTTATTCTTTTTCTAATTTTTTAAGTTGGATGTTCAGCCCATTTTCATCCTTTCTTCCATCCTAATAAAAGTATAGTGCTTGCTTCGGCAGCACATATACCATCCTAATAAAAGTATGAAAGACTATTCATTTCTTTCTAAGTATATTTTTTATTTGCACCCTCAAAATTCTGTTTTTCAGTATTCTCATTATAATTTCCATGATGATTTCATCTTTGACTCATAGATTATTTTAAAATGTGTTTTTACATTTCTGACTATTTGAAAAGAATACACCTTCTCATATGATTGAGTGCAGGCAGGCTTCCATACTTGTCTTTTAATTCAACTATGTAAATTGTGCTGCTCAGATTTATATTTATACTGCTTTTTTAATCTCCACAATCTATGAATTGCTGACCTTATGTTAAAATCTTCCACTGTGGCAGTAAGATTTGATTTCTCCCTATAAAGGAGTTTACCTTTCTGACTTTCTTTGCCTCTGTATTTTGAAGCTATGTTGTTAGGCACAAGCGAGTTTAAATTTGTGACATATTCACGATTAATCAAACCTTTTATCATTATGTGGTTCCCTTTGAATCTCCTCTGATGCTTTTTGCCTTAGAGTCTTTTTTTTTTTTGCCTTAACATCTATTTTGTCAGGGTGCTAGGGTGGCTTAGTCGTTAAGCGTCTGCCTTCGGCTCAGGTCATGATCCCAGGGTCCTGGGATTGAGTCCCGCATCGGGCTCCCTGCTCAGCGGGAAGCCTGCTTCTCCCTCTCCCACTCCCCCTGCTTGTGTTCCCTCTCTCGTGTTCTCTTTCTCTGTCAAATAAATAAATAAAATCTTTTTTAAAAATCTATTTTGTCTAATATTAGTATAGCTATATGATGAATATCACATATTTTTCAATTTTTTCATGTATATCTTTGGGTTTGGGGTGTGTCTCTTGAAAATAGCAAGTAGCCGGAGTTTTAAAATTATAGCAGTTGTAATTACCAACTTACGTGGATTCTGTGCATCCTTTGCTTGTCTTCCCACACCTTCCCTGTCTTTTCTCCTCCTTACTTTACTTCTTTTGGATTAATAGATCCCTCATTCCATCTTCCCCTCTACTTACTGAAGGTCATACTGGCCATTTCAACATGGATATTTAAGTTAAGTTTAATCTTTTAAACTCTCATGCATTTTATGCAGTTGAATATTCTACCTCAATTGAAAAATTACATTTCCAAAGGATATTTTATGGCATATGAAAAGGTTCATATGGAAAAACATGACTGCTGTCTAGGTGCAGCTTATCTAACACGTATTTCTCCTTAGGGCACTTCACAGCCCTTGGGTGCTTAGGAGCTACAGCGCTGTGCTTGGAGCCAGTCTAAGCAGGGGACTCACCATCACACTGAGTAGATCACCAAAAAAGACAGGTGTTCACACAGTATGGGAGCTGAAACGGAAGGCACATTGTCACTTAGCTCAACCTCAGCTGGGAACATACCGGCGCTTTGGGTGACTCCCGATTTTTTGCCACTCTGCACAGATCCATGAATGACAGTGAAAGAGACATGAGTAGTGATTTGGGGTTACAAATGCATTTTGAGGAAGCAGACAGATTCACAAATATAGAATCTATAAATAATGACAATCAACTGTGTGTGGGGGTGTGTATATACATACGTACTTACGTATATATATCATATTAAATGATATCTTTGAATGTATAGAAAAAAGACTGGAAGGATACACATCAAATCATGGGTATTTGTGGACGGTTTTGAGGTCTCAGCATTTTTCAGATGATCTATAAGAATGATCGATGAACTGACTTCATGTTCCCAAAGTTATTGAAAGAAAGACTGAGTGTGGTCCTTGTGTCTTTCCTAGCCTTGTTTCAGTGACAAGACTAACAATCTGGAGGCTTACGTGAAATGGTTCAACAGACTGTGCTACCTCGTGGCGACTGAGATCTGCATGGTGGGTAGAAAGCTGGGGAGCGTGACCCGGCACAGCCAAAGGTGGCAGGGGTTGGGGAGAGCCAACCTGGGAGGGAACCAGAAGGGTATCTTGAGCCTGTCGGTATGCAAGCCCAGGATCAAGCTGGGCACCTCTCTGGGACAGCAGGTGTCACCCAGCTTGCCTGCAGTGACATTTCCCTCTGGGTAGAGCCTGGCACAGATCCACTGGACTCCGACATGGGCATCAGAGACTGCCTGCTGAAGGTGTGAGAGGCAGTTTGCTGCTTGGCCAGGTGGATCTGTCCCCTCCATCTGTGCCTGTCGGCCTCGGGTGCCCTGACCTGCAGCCACACTGTGCTTGGCTCTCTCTGGATTTAGAGTAGAAATGACCCAACCTTTAAGCATTGGGAGATTATACATGGAAAGCCCAGGTCTCCAACTTCTCCCGGAAAGCAGGAAGACTTGTCAACGCTGGGCCAGAGGCACGTGTCACCAAGGCATGGTCCCTCGGGGCCAGACCCTGTCTCCCCTCTTCTCTTCCTTGGAGTGCGGGGAGGCTCCTCACCCCTCCCACCATCAGGTGAAGCCCTGGGACCATTTGTGTCGGGGAAAGATTGGAGGCGGCACAGGTGCCAGGTGGAGCTCTCTGGGAGCAAATGCTGAGATAGAAATTGGGATAAGAGAGAAAGGGGCAAAGGCAGGGCCGTTCAGAAGGAGAAGCTGGTCTGTGATGCCTCAGCCTCGGGAGCGCTTCTGGCTGAGGGCCCACAGCGGGTGGAATGCTTGGCCTCTGTCCCCCTCCTTGCTCGGCCATCACTGTCACTGTGCAGGCTGCCCGGGAGGGACAGGAAGGACCTCAGGAGGGAGGCTTTCCCAAGGGGGTTTGGGCAGCATGTCTCACGCTTCTTGGTAAAGACCACTGCTGCGCAGAAGTAAGCAAGCAAGATCTGTATGGGAAGAGCGCAAGGCTTCCAGAGGCCCCACCTGTTTCCTGCATTTCCATCTCTGGCCTGGCAGCTCAGAGGGGGCTTTGCTTGGGCAAAGCTGGATTGAACCCTTCCGGGGGCTGGGCAGTGCCTCAGTCCAGGACGGCCCAGGGGATGACATGGTTTGTTTGGAGCCTCGGAGAAGTCACAGTCCCAAGCGCGTGGCCATAAGCTGGGGATGAGGTCATGCAGTCATTCAACAGAAAGCAAGGGAGGGGCTGCGCCAGTGACAGGGCCTGGGTCAGTGTGTGGCCCCAGCGTGGGGAGATCGAGCGTGGTGCACGGGGGGACAGGCGAGGGAGCCGTGGAGGGTGCTGGAGCCGGACCCGGAGGGCGCATTGGTGTCTTAAACACGGCAGGAGGCTCCTCCACCCCATGAAGTCCTGCCAGGCCCCACCTGAGCCCTCCAGGGCGGTGGGCTCTGCTGGGCCTGCCCAGGACGTGCTGAGACCCTGAGCCCTCAGGCTGCAGCCTGCCCCAGCATCAAGCGTCTCGGCCATGAACGGGGCTGAGAGCATGTTGATGAGGGACTGGCCCCATGATGGGGTGGGGACGTGTCACCACTGAGGCTCAGGTGCTCTGTCCCCAGCCGGCCAAGAAGAAGCAGAGGGCCCAGGTGGTGGAGTTCTTCATCGACGTGGCCCGTGAATGCTTCAACATTGGCAACTTCAACTCTCTGATGGCCATCATCTGTGAGTAGGCCGCCAGGCCCCAGGCGTCGCTGGGAGCACCCCCAGAGAGGCTGGATGGGCACCCACGGCGGGAGGGGTCCGAGCCAGGGTGCTCCTCAGAGCAGGGCGGGTGCTGCTGGGCCCGGAGGTCCTGGAGAGGTGCCCCCTTTGAGGCAAGCTTACCCTCCTCAGAGGGGCTTTGTGAGGACTTGGCCGTGTGTCCCTAGATCCAGGGAGCGCGGGGACCTAAAGCAGACCCTGGTCACCGTGTGGTGCCAGTGTGGTGGGGAGTGGGGCAGGGGCCTGCACACACAGCTGCCAGGCTCCCTGGGACACAGTGTCCACGAGCACCCACCCACCCATCCACCATCCAGCTGTCTGCAGCGGGCTCAGCCTCGGTCAGGGGCAGCCACCCCCAGGCCTCCTGCCCGAGGGGGTGAGCAGACTGTGCGGCCCGGAGATGCCCCCCCCACCCCCCACCCCCCGCCCAGCTCGACCCTTCCTCTTGCAGCCGGCATGAACATGAGCCCCGTCTCTAGGCTGAAGAAGACCTGGGCCAAAGTGAAGACGGCCAAGTTTTTCATCCTCGAGGTGAGCAAGGCTGCTGGGCTGCCGGCTGGCCCTGGCCGACCCTGGGACGCAGCTGCCCAAATGCCTCCCTGTCTCCTTCTAGCACCAGATGGACCCAACAGGGAATTTCTGCAACTACAGGACAGCCCTGCGGGGGGCAGCCCACCGCTCCCTGACCGCCCACAGCAGCCGTGAGAAGGTAGGTCAGAGGCTTGCCTGGCCTTCAGAGCTCCTCCCTACTCCATACCTTGGCCCCGGGTGGGCTGTAGCAGAGAGCCAGGATGCAGACTCCAAGGTCACCTGGTCCAGCCCCCTGCTCTTCTGCAGCATCTGCATAGACAGCCATGCTCCTTGCATGCCTCTAAAATGGGGAACTCACCACCTCACAGGACAGATCAGCCCATACTCACGCAGCTCCCACTGGTAGGAAATGCTTCCTTATCGGGCTGGGGTTGTCCTCTCTGGCTCTCTGGAGGGCCGTGCAGAGGAAGGCTGCTCCCTCTTTTTTTTTTTTAAGATTTTATTTATTTATTTATTTATTGAGAGAGTGCACGCAAGCAGGGGGCGGGACAGAGGGAGAGAGAATCCCAAGCCAACTCCTCGCTGAGCACGGAGCCCAATGTAGGGCTCGATTGCACCACCTTGAGACCATGCCCTGAGCCAAAATCCAGTCAGATGCTCAACTACCTGAGCCACCCAGCTCCCTACCACCCCCCCCAGGCTGTTCCTTTAGTGCCCCCCAGGCCCCCTCCTGCTTCCAAAGTCAACAGCCCAGGCTCCAGTCCCCTCCCCACTTGGATCTCTTTGGTCCCTGAACAGTTTGATTTGTCAGATCAAATTGTTTCAGATCAAATGGTCTCTAAGTGCACAGGGTCTTCCACCACCTTACTCCAAATGCAAGACCTTCACTGATGGGGCCTCAGATCACAGCCACGTTTTTGACGCTGAGTGAACCAAGCTTCTCCCTCACTAAAACTGCCTTTTCACAGGCTCTGTTCTTCTACATTTGCGGCGGGGCGGGGGGGGGGGATGGCGGTTAGGGGAGGGGGGTGCCTTCACTGACCCTGATCAATTGTATTGGTCTCCCAAATTCTCCTGGTGGCCTCCCACACCAGAAACTGCACCTCGGGATTGCAGCAAGCCTCTGACTTAGGACCTGTCACCAGCCTGGCAATTAGAGTGGTCATCTCCATGGGAAGAAACCACCGAGGCTTGCCATGCCCTGTCCGCCTGGTCTCTGGGCAGGGATATTGGTGGAATTAGTTCTCTGCCATGGTTTGCGCAGGTCCGTTTCCAGCCCGCGGGGTCGCAGAACAAGCTGCTTTTCTTGAAATTCAAAGTCACTCGAAATTGGACAGGACAGGCACCAGGGGTTAGTTCGGCTTGGGGAGCAGACCAAGACAGGCACACTTGTGCTCCCCGGGAGGCCTTCCAGCCCTGCACGCCCCGCCCGACAGGGGGACTGCACACAGAGCCTGGCCGCACTGCTGGCCACATGCTCTGCAGCTGGCCTTTCCTGGTCGGGCTGTGAGCCCCTCGGCAACTCTGGGCCTGAGGTGGGTTCCGCCGGGGAGCAGCATTCAGAGAGGCAAGACCTCAAAATCCAGGGCAGGCTTGCCTGTCCCCCCGGAAGCCAGGAAGCTGGAAAGCCAGAGTGGCAGGGACAGCAACCTGGCCTTTTGAGCACCTGCTACCCAAGGGCCACTTGACTCTGTCCCCGGCCCCGTTTAATTCTGACAACGACTCATGGAGTCTAGCAGGGCCATTTCCCGGATGAGAAGACAGAGTCTCAGAGAGGAATCTCACTGTCCCGTCACACAGCAAGTAGGCAGCAGGGCCAGGAATCAGACGTAGCCTCTCCGGCACACCACCGGGCTGCCTCCCGTTCCTGGGGTGCAGGTGCTGGGCAGCAATCACAGAGCTACTGACCTGTGGCCCAGGAGTGGGACTGCGGGGTGGAGTATACAGAGCTGACTGCAGCTTTGGGGCTGAGCTGTCAACTGCGACAACTGGCTTTTCCTCCATCCGTGCTGGCCAGGTGGCCGTGGGGCAGACTGGGCTGCCCTGTCCCTGCACGCTGAGCGCCCTTCCAGCTCGGGGGTGCGGGGATGCCGTGGTTTAGGTCTGGGGCTAGAGGTGAGTGATTTACGGAGCTGTGCATTCATTTCATTTCACTGCATTCTCCTCTAACTTCCAAAGAGATATGGGCCATCAGCTGGGCCCACAGGAGGTGCTTCATCAATGAGTGGGAGACTGGAGGATGGATGGTTGGGTGGATAGAAGGATAGAAAGATGGAAGGAAGGAAGGAAGGAAAAGAAGGATGCTCGCAGATGTTCTCGCAATTCCCGGCTGCCCCAGCTGAAATTTGGAGGCCAAGAGGCTCCAGTGGTCATGGCATTCTATGCTTTCTTCCCACCTGCCCCTCTCCTCCCATCTCTGTGATGGGGCCCACTCCACACTGGCTTCTTCGGATGACCCCCAGATGGAACTGCTAGCTCCAGAAAGCAAGGGCAGTGGGTTACAGTCCTGCCAGCCAGGATGCTAAAGCCCGATGGGATGGTAGCCTGGGCCCACATGGACAGGCAGAAATGGTGAGAAGTTCTCAGACATGGAAAACACTACCTCCCTGAGGACCAGCCCCAGTGCCCAGTGTCTAGGAAGCCTGCTCCGGGCCCCTGAGGAGCTGTCTCTGTCCACAGAGTCCCACTGCCCTTAATCCCCTCCCTGTCTTGGCCCATCTCCCCATTCCAACCCAGTGCAACCATCATGCACCGACCGTGGGCCTGGGGCTCAGCACCAGCGGTGGGGGGTGGGGGAGATGCACAGAGACCACCCACCCTCCTGGCACAGTGAGGAAGCCGGCAGGACAGGGGCTCTGGAGCCAAGCCACCTGGGTCCTAGTCCTGCCTCTGGTACTTATTGCTGTGTGAGCTTTTGTGAGTTGCTTAACCTCTCTGGGTCTCGGCTTCTTGTCATAAGGTGGGGTAATAGAGCCCTGCTTCACAGAACTTGCTGGGAATGAAACTCTGATCCCCGTGCATGGAATATTTGGCACAGTGAAGCCCTCAGGCCCACCACCCCTCAGTCCTGGACGAACCAGGCAACTGGTCTCCCCGCTTAATCTGTCTCAGGTCCCAGCCCCAGTGTTCACTCACGGGGTGACCTTGGGCCAGGCCCTGCTGCTCTGTGGGCCTCAGTCTCCCATCCGCCCTGCCCCGCCGAGCCATCCATACTGTACTGAGCTTCTGTACTGAGCAGTGTGGTCATGCCCAGGTCCTCACTTCAAAGGCCTTGTCAATTTGGGTGGCGGGCGGTGGCGGCGGGGGGGGAGTGGAGAGCCAGAAACATCAGGGCCTGGCACCTGGTCCCAAAGGTGATGGGCTGGAGGCTGCTCCTGGCTGGCTTGGCAGCAGGTGCGTAGCTCTGGAGCCCGAGGGCAGAGCAGGTGTATTAGTCCCTTGGGACCGACGTACAAAACACACCAACTGGGTGGCTTGGAACAATAGAAATGTATTATCTCCCGGTTCTGGAGGCCAGCTACCAAAGTCAAGGTTGTCAGGGCCATGCTCCCTCCAAAGGGTGCATCCTTCCTGGCCCCTTCCAGCTTCTGGTGGCCCCAGGTATTCCTTGGCCAGTGGCCAGTCCCTCCCGCCTCGGCCCCCATCTTTGCATGGCTCTCTTTGCTGCGTATGCCCAAATTGCCCTCTTTCCGCAAGGACCTCAGTCCCTAGAGTAGAGCTCATTACGCCCAGTGTGACCTCATCTTAACTCAGTCCCATCTGCAGAGACTATCTCCAAATAAGGTCCTGTTCACAGGCACTGGGGGTTAGGGTTCGAACATATCTTTTGGGGGGCCACAGTTCAACCCACAGCAGCCAGCTCCCCGAGGGTTGTCTGAGCTGTCAGCAGTGTCCCTTCTCTAGGGGTCAGCAGTTGGCTTTTGTGCAGAGCACAAAGGGAGAAGCAAGGCATCCAGCAGTGACACACAGAGACCCCTCAGGCACCGGAACAGGGATGCAACAGGATCGATCTCTAGCATCAGGCATAAAATGACAAAGCCCTAAGTACATATTTTAAAAAGTAGGCCACAGAACCGTGCAACAGATGATTCACATTCCGTATGTATTTAATGGCAGCCTCAGCACGCACCTGTATTCCTCCTGGAGCACTTGAACCAGGAAGGCCTAGGTCTGTGGATCCCTGGATTGTGGGGACAAACTGCCACGCCCTCTCCCAGCGGGCGGTGGAAGAAATGTTCAAGGGGCATTGGGACCTTGCGTCTTTGATCCAGCCCCAACACAGGGGGAATGGCACCGTATACAGTAGGCGCTCAGTCGGCACTGGAGTCTGATGGGGCCTGGAAGGAAACAGTCTGGCCGTTGCTGACTGAGGGCTGACCAGCGCCTTCTCCCTTCCAGATCGTCATTCCCTTCTTCAGCCTGCTCATCAAAGACATCTACTTCCTGAACGAGGGCTGCGCCAACCGCCTCCCCAACGGACACGTCAACTTTGAGGTCAGGTCCGAGGGCCTCGGACTCTCAAAGCCCCCAGGACAGGGGCGCTGGACTCATTAGTCCAGGGACTCGAGGCAGAGTGCTGCAGTTTACAAGACATCGGGGCGGAATTATCAGGGTCCCCCCACCCCACCCCTTCCACAGGAGGAGAATGAGGCTCATTGATCCCCCCACCGCCCACCCACCGGTGAGGCAGACTCATTTGCAGCCCTTGAAGAGCACCTAGGAGAAAGCCCCACAGACCCACAGTGACAACGGGCGAGGTGCTAGGATGGGGCACAGGGCATGGGCCAGGGGAGGCCTCCCAAAGGAGGGCCCCTGAGCCCCCGAAGAGGTGGGCAGAGGTAAAGAAAGATTTCTACTCCCTCTGAAGACACTCACTGCCATCAGCTCGAGTGTCCCCTCCTCCAGGAAGCCCCCTTTGACCACCCAGACAGAGGTTGGCCTGTGCTCAGTGGGCTGTGCCTTCCTCCCTCACCGCTCCTTAGAAACAAAGTCAGGCTGACCTCCCACATGGGACGACCTGGCACCCATGTCTTGGAGTGGCCCATGGGCTAGGCATGGTGGGGCCAAGGCCCAGGAGCCCTGAGAGCCCTGGGCAGTGAGAGCAAGCGGTCACTGAGTCAGACAAAGCATGCCGTGCAACGGTGGCATCCCCCAGTCTGCAGGAAGGACGAGGCTCTTCTCCCTGGGGAGGGCTGGTGCACCCTAGTGCCGGCTCCACCCAGCCTCCGACACCATGGGGCACTCAGTCTGGGCTGGCCCCTTGCTCTCTCTGGGCCTCAGTCGCTCCCTCTGTAAAGCGGGGCTTCAACCACAGCTGCCCTGCAGGTGTCCCCAGCCGGGGGGCCCCCACCCAACACCTGGGCCCTTTGGCCTGGAGCTGCGTGTGCTGTGGGGTCTCACACACAGACCCCCCAGCAGAGCTTCATGTGCCACAGGCAGGCCTGGTTACCCCTGAGCAGCCTGGCCGTTGCATGCCTGGGGCAGTCTGGGCTGGAGGTGACATGGAGGAGGCTGGGCTTGGGTGAGACTGCAGGGGCCCGGGGGCCGGGGATCGCACTGTCCAGGAGCCTACACGTACCAGGTGTGGAAAGCCCTGTACTGGGCCCTTCTTGAACTGGTCCTCAGAACCGAGGCCAAGGGATCAAGTGATGAAAGGCAAGACTGCAAGGTGCTCGTGTGGCCCCAGATTTGGGGCCCAGGCAGTGGGGGCTGGAGCCGGCCACCAGGACTGATCAAAGGATGCCACAGAGGATAGTTCCCACCCAGGCATGACTTGGTGCTGCTATTTATTTAAAATCCTTCAAGTTAGCACCATTTTTTTTTAATTTAAATAAATTTACTTAAAGTTTACTTAAATAAAATTCTACTTAAATGGATTTACTTTAATCTTCCTTAAATACATTTATGTACATTTATTTGCATCATTCTCTAAATAAACAAACTTGTAAGGATAATCACAAAAATTAATAGAAGGAAACTAGAGTAATATTTACGTCTAGCTGAATGCACTGTCTGCTGCTGATGAGCCCTAGATGCTCTCTCCGCAGATTCCTCAGAGGGAATGAAGAGATACAGCAAACACCCAGCATTCCCGATGGGGGATTCTGTCATTTACTGCCTGGTGCTTTGCCCTGCCCTCCCCAGAGGTGGGCCTCCCTAGGAGAGATGAGTGGGGCTGCCCCACTCTTACAGGTGACCTCCAGGCACTGGGGCGCTCCCATTTTGTGTCTCTATGACCCTGGCAGAAATTCCTGGAGCTGGCCAAGCAGGTTGGAGAGTTCATCACATGGAAACAAGTGGAGTGTCCCTTTGAGCAAGACCCCAGCATCACCCACTACCTGCACACCGCTCCCATCTTCAGCGAGGATGGTAAGGTGGTCCCATGGTCTCTGTCACCCCCAGATCTGGGACTCTTGGGTGGTCTCTTAGTCATATCTCCATTTGGGGCCCCTGCTCTGAGCAGGATGCACCATGCCCATGTTTTCTGGATCTGAGAGGGAGCAGAGAAGGCTGCGTCCCCCGGCTGGATGGTTGCCACCCCCAGAGTACAAGACAGGGCCCAAGGAGCTGCAGGTTGGGACCTCAAGGGTCCCCAGGGCCAGGCTTCCCCTTGGACACAGCATGGATGCTGTTGGGCATCATAAATCTAAACCATCTATCTGACCCATTCTCCCCCATTGGCAAAGTTGGCCTAATGATAAGGACTCCCCTCCCAGGGCTTACACAAGGAAGGTGGAGCCCTGGCTCACTGTGAAGCTTTCCACAGCTGAGTATGTGTGTGTGTACGCACACATATAATGATATGAGGCATCTTTTCTCCAGAGTACCGTTCATGTCTGTCCCCTCCAGTAAATCAGCATTCCCATCTGATCATTTATCAAATATGACAAATTTGCTTATGAATTTGCAAAGCAAGCTTACTCCAGGAGTCCCCTCCTTCAGGAAGAGAAAGTGCTGGAAGCAAGTGGTCATCTGGGCCCGAGTTGATCATCCCAGTGGAGGTGGTGTGGCCCCATGGTTAGCTGCTTCCTGGATCCAAGACCCTCAACCCACCCTGAGAGGCCCCTACTCAGCACAAAGGAGGCCTGGCTCCTCTTCACAGCAAGCATCTTATGACGGGATTCCCCACTCATGCTCAGGAGAACATTTTCTGCCAAAAACAAAAACTTAGGGGAAGGATTATTTTGATGATTTTACTTTTAAGTGTTAATACTTTCAAGTTTGCGATTTTTTTTCTTATGTTTTGGAGCGAGTAACTTTTTGGAGGGGTCTCGCCTGTAACTGGAAGCCCAGCAGCATGATGGATAAACCAGCCTGAGCTACTCCCACCCCAGCAAGCTGTGTGACCCTGGGCAGGTGCCTCACCCTCTCTAAGCCTCACCTGCTGCATCTATAAAGTGGGGTAATGAGAGAAGCTACTTCGGAAGCCACAGTGAGAATTACTTGAGTTGGCACAGGCAAAGCCCATAGGACAGCCCTCCATTGATACTAGTTTGTGTTAGTTTCCTACTGGGCCTGTAGCAAATCACCACAAACATGGTGACTCAAAACAACTCTAATTTATCCTCTTTCCCTTATGGAGGTTATGGTCCAAAATCAGTTGCACTGGGCTGAAATCAAGGTGTCAGCAGACCTGGTTATTTTGGGAGGCTCTGAGGGGAGGGTTTCCCGGCCTGTTATGACTTGTATTTATGGCCACCCATATTCCTTGGCTAGTCACCCTTCCTGCACCTTCAAATCACATCATTCCAACCTCTGCTTCCACCATCACATCATCTTCCCTCTCCTGTGGTCAAGTCTCCCTCTGTCTCCCTCTTAGAAGGACACTTGCAGTGGCATTTAGGGTCCTGCTGGATAATCCAGGAGAATCCCTCCATTTCCAGATCCTTAACTTAATCCCATCTGCAGAGGCCCTTTTGGCCATGGAAGGTAATTATTCACAGCTCCCAGGGATCAGGATCTGGATATCTCTGGGGACCATTATCCAGCCTACAACACTAGTTACTGAGATGATTGCTAATAACAATTAGCCAATAGAGGTTGGGCAATAAAATATGTCAAAACGCATATTAGGAGAGGGGTGGGGGGGCCTGGGGCAGGGAGAGGGGTGAGAGAAGGGCATTTCATTCCCTCCTTTAGCCAACAGTATCTCTAGAGAGCCTATTATGTGCAAAGTGGTGATTTGGCTATGAACATACAAATGAAACCCTGGCCTTTCTGACCAGCACCTTCCAGTGACCTTCCTTCCTCCTCTCCCTCCCCGTCCCCTGAAAAAAGTGGAGAAAGCAAGAGAAGGGACCTAAGCTGGGTGGAGCCCCAACTGGGTCAGTCACAGTCCCTGACAGAAATCCTGTCCTGCCCTCAGCTCCAGGTTCCCCCTGGCAGGACCCACCTAGCAATCAGGTCAACCTTGAGACTCCCTGAAGTAAATGATAATATAGAAAGTATCAGCAAAGAAACAGAAGATATAAGGAAGAACCAAATGGAAATTATAGAACTGAAAAATACAATAACTGAAATAAAAAACTGAGTGGATGGGCTCAAAAGCAGAATGGAGAGGACAAAGGAAAGAACTGATGAGCTAGAAGACAGAACAATAGAAATTATACGATCTGAACAACAGAGCCTCAGGGACCTGTGGGACTACAACAAAAGATCTAACATTCTTGTCATCAGAGTCTGGAAAGGAAGGGGACAAAACAGGCAGGGTTGAAAAAAATCATCCAAGAAGTAATGGCTGGAAAGTCCCCAGATTTGGAAAAGGTAAAAACCTAGAGATTCAAGAAGCTGAGTGAATCCCAAAGAGAATAAATCAAAAGAAACCCACACCAAGATACATCATAGTCAAATTTCTGAAAACCAAAGAAAAAGAAACAAATTTTAAAAGCCCTGAGAGAAAAACGACACTTTACCTACAGGGGCAAAATGATTTGGATAACATGAGATTTCTCATCAGAAACTACGATGGCCAGAGGCAGTGGCATAGTTTTCAAGTGCTTCAAGAAAATAACTGCCAACGCAGAATTCCATATCCAGTTAAAATATCCCTAGGGAATTTACTACAGATAAATCAAAATGGAATTCTAAACACTGTTCAGGTAGCTCACAGGAAGCTGGTTCTTTGAAAAGAACTGTAACATTACCATCCTCCAGCAAAGAACCTCTTGACAAAGAAAAAATAGAAGACAGAAATTGCTAATATCAAGACTGAAATGGAGAATATCACTACAGACTCTGCCAACGTTGAAGAGCTAGTTAGGAAATACTATGAACAACTCTACACACATTAATTTGACATGTTGGATGGAATGGACCAATTCCTTAAAAAACACAAACTACCACAAACTCAACACAAAGTAGATCAGTTGAATAGCCCTATGACCATTAAGGAAATGTCTGACTTCAGATGGTTACACTAGAGAATTCTATTAAACATTTGAGGAAGACTTAATACTGATCCTGCACAATCTTTTTCAAAAAATAGAAGAGGAGAGGACTTCCCAATTCATTTTATGAAGCCAGTATTGCCCTGATACCAAAACCAGACAAGGACAGTAAAGAAAAAGAGAGTGAAGACCAAGATCCCTTGTGAATATAGATGCAAAAATTTCTTAACAAAATTTAGCAAATAGAATTTGGCAATATTAAAAAATAATTACATACCATTACCAAATGAGTTTATTCCAGAGATACAAGGCTGTTCAATATTGAAAATCAATCAGTGTGATCTACCATATTAACAAGCTAAAGGAGAAAATCATTTGATTATATCAATTGATATAGGAAAAGCATTTGACAAATTTCAACATGCAGGCATGGGAAAAACTCTCAGAAAAATAAGAATAGAGGGGAATTTATCAACTTAATAAATTGCATCTACAAAAACTTTTCCACTAATATAATGTTTAATGGTGAAAGACTGAATGCTTTCTCACTAAGATCAATAACAAGGCAAGAATATCTACTCTCACCATTTTTATTCAAGATAGTAATGGAGATCTAGTCCATGCAATAAGGCAAGAAAAGAAAATACAGATCAGAAAGGAAGACTTAACAGTGTCCCTATTTGCAGAAAATGTAAAAAGTCTCAAAGAATCTGCAAAACTCCTAGAATTAAGTGATTAAGCCCAAGTTGAAAAATACAAGATAAAGATGCAAAAATCTATTATATTTCTATGTGCTAACAATGAATATGTGGACACTGAAATTAAAAATACAATCCCATCACTCAATATAGTCACTCAGAAACATGAAATACTTAGGTGTAAATCTAACAAAATATGTTCAAGGTTTGTATGCCAAAAACTGTTGATGACAGAAATCAAGGAAGATCTAAATAAATGGAGAGACAGGATGTTCATGAATGGGAAGGCTCACATAGCAAAGATACTAATTCTCCTCCCCAAATTTAAGTACAGGTTTAATGCAATTCCTATCAAAATCCCAACAGGATTTTTTTTTTTTTTTGCAGATAAAGGCACAATTGATCTAAAATGTATATGAAAAGACAAAGGAACTAGAAGAGCTGACCAATTTTGAAAAAGAAGAATAAAAGGAGAGGGATCACTCTACCCAATAGTGAAGCTGATATAATACAGCTATGGTCCTCAAGGCCATGTAGTATTTGTGAGATAGATACATGGATCAACGGGACAGAATAAAGAGCCCAAGAATAGACCCATGCAGATATGCCCAATGATTGACAACAGAGAAAAAGCAATACAGCAGAGGAAAGATAGAACTTGCCAAAACACTGATGGTGCATTTGAACATCCATAAGCCAAAAAGTGAGCCTCGACCTCAACCTTATACCTTCTACAAAAAAATTAACTCCAAATGAATCACAGACCCAAATGCAAATTGTAAAACTATACAACTTTCAGGAAGAATAAAAACAACAGCACATCTTCAGGATGTAGAACTAGTTAGAGTTTCTCATAAAACTAAATATGCAACTACCATCTGACTCAGCAATTGTGCTCTTGGGCATTTATTTGTCCCAGAGAAACAAATCCTCATGTTCGCATGAACACCCTCACTCCAACGTTTATAGCAGCTTGATTTGTTCTAGCCAGACACTGGAAACAAGGCAGATGCCCTCCAGTGGGTGAGTGGCTAAAGACACACTGTGGTATATCCATGCTGTGGAATACTCTACAGCAAGAAAAAGGAGTGAAGGATGGATACACACTCCAGCTTTGATGAACTCCGGAGAATTACTCCCAGTGAAGAGAACCCACCCCAAATGTTATGTACTGATCCAATTTATATCACATTCACAGAATGACAGAATCTGGACATGGAGAACCTATTAGTGGTGGCCAGGGGCTAAGAAGGGGGTGGGATGGAGGGAAGTGGGTGGTCCTTACGAGGGCAGCATGAGGGATCCTGGTCATAATGAGGATGTTCCGTGTCCCAATGGTGTCGATGTCATCATCCCGCTGGTGGTCCTGTGCTATAATTTTGCAAGTGGTTCCCATGGGGAGAAACTAGGGAAAGGGTACACTGACCTGTCTGTATTAATCGGTTCATATGACTGCATGGGAGTCTACAAATTCCCTTGCAGCTAGTTTAATTTAGGAACCAAAAGCAGGTCAGACTCCGGGTGTAGAGCAGGTTATTATCACCAACCATAACTGTGTAATTTCACCTCGCTTCCTGACTAGGTCTTTATTTGGCTTCTTATGAAAGTGAGAGCCCAGAGAACCAAACAGAAAAAGAGAGGTGGAAATCTCTAAGGTGAGTCTGGGAGCCAAGACAGGGATGGGGACGGCCTGGCGGGGGGAGAGATGTGGGTACTTGGGGCCAGGCCAGGCTCCAGGGGCTTTGTGGATACCCAGGTCCACGGGGAGGGGGCAGGTCAGGCCAGGCTCTTAGGGGTGGGGGGCAGAACTCAAGTGCTGGGGTGGGAGGGAGGCTGGGATTGCAAACCGTCCCCCAATATCCATGGCTGGAGGCTGCCCCTGTGGGCTGTCAAGATGTGTGTCCAGGTCCAGGACCGCCCCCCCACCCCCGGTCCATATTCTTATGCCAGAAAGTGAGGCAGCCCCTCCTGCTTGTTCAGCCTATAAATGCAGCCAAGTGGAGGTTCGTGGACCCACAGCAGCGGGCTCTGACAACTGAGCCAGGACAGTTGTACAGAGCCTCTCTGGGGCGGGAGTCGCCTGCCTAGCAGGTGACGCGCCGGAGGGAAGTCTAATCACCACCCCGAACATGTTTAAATCTGCAGATCTTCTATTTTGGGGAAGACGTGAGAAGCTCAAGGAGGAGGAGGAGAAGGAGGAGGAGGAGGAGGGGAGGAAGTCAGCAGAAGCCTTCCACAGCCCTGCCTTAGCTGGCCCAGCAGAAAATAAGAGGTGTTGCCACCTCACTGCTTTGCAAACCGTGACCCCACGGCCTGGCGCCAGCCCCAGCGACCACACGGCCCGGGAGACCTTTCTCCGCCTTCCATGGAACTTCAGCTCCGGGGAAGGGCCCAGGACCTCCTGACCTGCGGGTAGCACGTGGCTCAGGGGCTCTGCCTTCAGGACGGTGGGGGTCACGTTGCTGGCCGGTCGGTCCATCCTCAGCAAGGACGTGGCACCGCCCCCAGAGCGTTGGGTGACTGTGGTGTCACTGTCCCTGGGTGATGAGCAGCACCGAGGCTGACACCCCGTCTGTGCCCAGGTGGCCTGGGAACCCCCACATCTCCAGCAGGCACCACCAGCGGCCCCTGTCGTTCTGCTGACGGGCCCTACCCTGCCCCCCCGACCCCGGGATGGGCTGGTTTCTGCAGCCCAGTTCACCCCTTTCTGGATCCTGCTGGTACCAGGGGACGGCTCTCTGGTGACAGCTGTGACTGACACAGGTCACGGGACAAACCTGAGTCGCGAGAATGACAACATGTACAGTACACTGTAAACTTTAGGTTGGTATAAACACGTCCGTACGCCCTGCGTAGCCACGTCCACACGCCGCTCACTCGTGGGCCTGGGAGGCACCTCTGTTAGGACGCAGGGCAGTGTCCCAGCTCAGGCCTGGGGACGCTGTGGCCTCGGGTCCAGAGAGGGCCATGGTGGCCATTTCCACTCCGTAGCCCACATTGGGCTGACAGGGCCCGGCACATGGACACCCACAGCCCTGCATGTGGCCAGACACCTCTCTTCTTGGGGTGCGGTGGGGTTGAGGAGCCCCACGGCGGGTCCCCCTTGGACTCCCCCCACCCCCAGACCCTCCCACACGGAGTCAAGTTTCTATGCCAGGGAGGAGACGGACCATGGAGCTGCTGAACCCCCACCTGGCACGTGACCAGGTCCCCCAGCCAGGAAGGCAGGGAGTACAATGTGCACCCACTCTCCCGGTCAGGGCCTGCTGGGCAGAGTGGGGGGTGTGTGTTGGGGTGCACTGACCCACACTGGCCAGCGCCTGGGCCCCCCTCAGTGCCAGACGTGGCTGTCCTGGTGGCATGGACTTGGGTCCCCTCCAAGCGATAGGCAAAGACAGAGCAGCCAACACATCCTGGTGCCTCCTCAGACTCGGGGAATTCTGCTCGGCAAGGCCTCGGAAGGCATGAGAACATTCTTTGCCCAGACCAGCCCACCCCCTTTGCATCTGAGACCCCAGAGCGGGGGAGTAGGGACTGGGCTCCAGCCAGCCTCAGGCTCCCGCCCTGCCCGACGCCACACCCAGCTCCTGCTGGGGCCCCACCAGCTGCCTGGAAGCCCCTCCTCTTTGCATCCCTCGCTCCCTGGCATCCCTTGGGCAACATTAGACAGGACCCTCTGCAGACAGCAGCAGGCACTGTCCCCACCTCCTGGTCACCCTGAGTACGGCCTGTCCAAGGTGGGGAGTAAGGTCACAGGGGTCCGCGGCCTTGGAGACACATGACGGCCGGTCCGGGGCCGATGCCACTGGAGCTCAGGGAGGCCTGCTTAGAGTCCAGTGTCCACCAGAGGATGCTGTCTCCTACCCCAGCCCCAGGGAGACCGGACACTCCAGAGCAAGCTCCCCACTCACCCCCAAGGGCCCAGCTTTGCCGCTCACTGGGCTCCATGTCCATCTCCCGATTCCCAAGCAACTTGGTGCAGGAAACCCCAGGACCCGTGAGGAAACCCCAGAGTGCTAAGCTTTGGGAGGGGCCTGGGGGGCAGCAGGCCACGGTGACTCCCCTGCCCCCTGCAATCCCTCACCCAGGCCCAGGGTACCAGCTCATTCTCCAAAGCCAAGCCCCCAAATGCCCCCCCCCTGAGCCATGCCTCCCTATAGCCAAGGCCCACCTCAGTCCCTGCTCCCTCCCGCTCAGAGATGGCAGCAACCTCTCCCTAGGCTGTGGGGAACGTGAGGAAAGCATATTGGAGAGAGCAGAACAGCACCCTCAGTCGCAGCTCCAGTGGCAAATCAAGCCTGTCGGCGCCCACAGAGGGTGCTGCGGGCCCTACCGCCCCCAGGCTTGGGGCCCCAAGGCAAAAGAAACACTGTTCCTTGTTTCCTGCTTCTGTGACCTTGTACATGCTGTTCCCACTACCTGGCATGCTATTCCCCACCTTGTCAATCCAGTCACAAGTGCAGCCCACCCCCATCATCTCCATGCCCGCTCCCTCCCGCCCCTCAGTGGCTCAGTGCAGATTGAGGGTGGGGAGGATGGCAGAGGGAGGCTGGGACTCACCCCCCCGCTGGGCAGGTGAGAGGGAGGCAGCCAGTGATGAGCCCCACAGAAAAGGCAGGGCCCGAAGGGGCTCCGGCTGAGTGTGTTTGTGTCTCCAGTACACCCGGGGGGCCCTTGAACCTGCTCTCTGCTTCTCTGAGCAGTTGCTAGGTCGAGGCCCCAGTGCAGCCCAGAGGAGGGCCTTCTCTCGGACACCTGCCTGGCGGCCCCCCAGGTAAAGATCACAGTGTCCCTTGGCCAGGTGCAGCCTCAGAGCCCTGACAGGAATGGCGCCCTGCAGACGGCCACATCCAGCACGCATGGCCCTTCCCTGCAGAGGCCCCTTTGTCCTCCTGCTGACCTGACCTCAGTCCTTGCAGCTGGGTTCGAGGACCTGCGGGGGCTCTGAGGGATGCGGCCTACAGCTGTGGGGGACGGTCAGCAGCCTAGGTGGTGCCCAAGGCTGATGCCCGGGAGGCTCGGCCCAGGGCCAGGCGACATGGGCCCCTGACACACAGCCCAGCTCAGCCATGAGGCGGGCATCGGGGCCTTGGGGCTCCAGGGCAGCCAGCAACCCCACTGTGCCCAGGAGGCCAAGGAGAGGGCCTGGCTGTGGTCTCTTCTTGTGCTTTTTCTCCAAGCCCTCCGGAGAGGGAAAAGTGGGGCGGGGAGGGGGGACAAGAAGACATCCCAGACCAGGATTTGCTTCAGAGGCCGCTGGGACTGGCTGGGATTCCGAATCAATCCATTCTCCCGTGGCTGATGCATGGGTCTGCCGAAACCCCACGTGGCTGTATCATTGGAGACTCACCCCCACCATCCCCAGCCCCCCACAGTTCCTAAGGTGAGGGCGTCTCCATCACGACCCAAGATTTTTCCCAGGAACCTAGCCACATCCAGGCCTCTGCAGAAGCCTGGTTATCTCAGCTGGCAGCCCTCCAGGGTAGGACCCTGAGGACCCCAGGGGAGGTTCTCAAAGGTGTGGCCAAAACTGTCCCAGAAGATGAAATGATAGACAACACCCCCCTTCCCTAACAACTCAGGGACAGATGGCCACCGGCATGGCCCCTGGTGCCTCGGACCTCTTAGGCGGTCATCAGACCTCGGCCCACTGCATCCCCCAGTGCTGCAGAGCTCAGATGAGGCATCTGAGGAATGGGCACCCGCCAAGCAATGCCCCAGGCTCTAACCTTCACCCACCCATTGGGGCGCCAAGGGAGCAAGAAGCCGAGTAACTCAGCCCAGAACTGTAGTCAGGGAGTGCTTCGGCTAGAAGCTCCTTTGTACCCTGAAACTCTGTCACACGTGCCGAGCCCCAAGCCTGGAGCTTTACACGCAGCCTCACAAACCCCATGTCGCCGTCCCATTTGGCGAGTGACAAAACAAGAGACTCAGAAAGGCAAAGCCACTGGCCAAGGACACTGGGCTTAGGGGATGACGCCTGCGCCTACCAGAATCCACCAGCCCCCGGAGCTCTGCTCCTGAGGGTGTGGAGAAGCCAGGGGGACAAGGGGACTCCGGCTGGCCTCCTGGTCTTGCAGCAAACACAGACACGATGACACACAGCTTTCCTCCACTCCTGCCCCTGCTTTTTGCCGAAGGGCTGTGCCCCCTGGTGGCCCTGGTGTTTCAGGACTGCCCTGCGGGGTCTCAAACATACTCAAGACAAAACCTCCTGCTGCCTCCAGCTACCCTCCGCGGGCCCTGCCGGGGGAAGCCGTGCCTCGTCCCTGGTGGCAGAAGACAGCAAGCCTCACCCCCATCATGCCACCCCGTATCACCAACATGCATGCTCTGAGATTCCTGTCCTGCAGCCTTGCATCTTCACTGAAAACGGCCCCATTTCCACTCTCCAGGACTCCTCCCTGAGTCCTGGGGTCCTGGGCCAGGAGACAGATCCAATAGGGAGACCTGGAAACCCATGCAAACATACATCTGAGCAAAACTCTGCCCTTGCCCATGGCTGAGTAGGGTGCCTGACACCATCATCCTCTGGCGTCCGACCCTGGGCCTCCAGGCAGGACCAGAGAGGTGGGAAGATTCACTGGAGATGAAGAGGCCTGAGGCATGAGCTAGAACGCTCACTATTGACCAGTGGGCCTTTGCCAAGGGGACGAGCTTAGAGAACAACAGTTCAGCAAAGAGGAGGCTGCCGAAATCCAGAATGTCTGGGGTGGAGAGCAATGGCAGGAAAGACCAGCAGAGGCCAGACGGTGAAAGACCTCATAGGGCAGACCAAGGAGATTGAGGTTTATACCGCAGGCTCTAGGAACAGGGCAGGGGGGCAGGCACTGAAGAATTTTAAGGAGGGATGTCATGGTTAATCTGATGTGTCAGTTCGACAAAGCCATAGGCTGCCCAGATATTTGGGCAAACATTATTCCGAGGGTGTCTGTGAGGGTGTTTCTGGATGAGATTTCCATTTGAGTCAGTAGACTGAGTAACGTAGATTGCCGTCCCCGATGTGGGTGGGCCTCATCCCATCAGTTGGAGGCCTGAAGAGAACAAAAGATGGAGGAAGGGAGAATATTCTCTCTGCCTATCTTCCGCTTTTGCATTGGAATTTACACCATTGGTTCTCCAATAATCTTGCACTCAGCAGATCTTGGGACTTCTCAGCCTTCATAGTTATGTGAGCTAATTCCTTATAATAAATCTGTCTATCCATCACCTATCTCTCCTTTGGTTCCTCTGGAGAACCCAGACTAATACAAGGTGGAACATGGCCAGTTTTAGAAAGATCTCTTTGATACCTTTTAACCCAATAATTCTACTTTTGTAATTTATCCCAAGGGGGAAAAATTCAAGATTAGCATGGTATTCGCATAACAGAAAAGTAACGAATGGTTACGTTATTCCTGTTCCTAAGGCAGAAAGCAGAGGGATTTAGCTCCCCAGCCCAGCCCAGCCCAGAGCTTGGAGAGCCCCCACCTGCTGAGGAGCCACACCTGAACCATTTCTTGGAACCCACGGGGGGAGACAGGTGCATTGTCCTGGCCTCCGCGTGCACACGGGATGAACTAAGGGAGGGGCTAAGTGCTACACTAAAGCTCAGTGCAGCCCAGCAACGCAGAAAACTTTTCAATCGATTTATTTACTCCTATGGCTTTATGGACACTTACACCCTCTTTATTTCAATAATGATTTACCTCTTTGGAATACAGCCATGTGAAGCACAGTTGGGGCTTAAATTAAGATCTCTTCACGCTAACGTACACAACCTCTCTGGGTAGGTCTGCCTTTAGCGTTCATCGTTGGATCTCACACACCACGGCACTTAGCAGGGAGACCTGCTAGCAGGTGACGGGGTTGAGAGAAGAAGGTGGGCTGGGCCGGGGTGTGGTAGCCGAGGTGGCCAGAAGGGGCCAGATGTGGGGCACAGTTTGAAGGTAAAGCCAATAGCATTTGCTGAGGACGCGCAGGTCAAATGTGAAAGCCAAGGAGAGGTCAAAGCCGACTCTGGGGTTTTTTGGCCTCAGAGAACAGAAGAGTGACATTGCCATATCCTGAGATGCAGGAAGACCAGGAGAGGAACAGGACTGGAGAGGAAAGTCAGGAATTTGACGCAAAGCATGTTCTGTTTGAGATGTCCCTTAGACAGCCCAGGGAAGACAGTGAGTATGGATGGAGCCCATGATTCTGGGGTTCAGAGGGAGATCACGCCTGGAAGGCTGTCAAGCCACGGGCCTGGGTGACACATCTATGGAATAGTGAATAGAGAGAGATACCCAAGCCATGGGCCTCTCGAATGTTTAGGGGCTGAGAAACAAGGCAGATCCATCAAAGGACATTGAGAAGGAGTTTCTAGAAGTTAAGAGGGAAACCAAAGAAGAATCTGAAGCGGATACAGACTCAAGAAGGAGAGCGTGATCAGCTGTGTCAAATGCTGCTGAGAAGCCAGGTAAGACAAGGACCAAGAGCCGGCCTCTGGGTTATCAACACGGACATGAACGGCAGCCTCACAGGGAGGCGTTCCAGGGAAATGTGAGGGGTGAAAATCTGAAAACAACGGTGCCAAAGAAAATGGAGAGCTCTAGGATCCTGGAGGAGAATGGGCAGGAGACGAAAACAGTTCACAGAAGAGGTGTGAGTGACCCAGACATGTGAGAAGATGCTCATGGGTCACAGCGATGCTCACCTTCGCACTGGCCACGCTGTCTCCCTCCGACCATGGAGATCCTTCTCCCAGCCCTCAGATCGATGTCCTGGGTGTTCCAAGTGATCTGACCTCAATACAGCTGTGTTCCAGGGACAAGGAAAGCCCAGGGTCCCCCTACTGCTCCGCCATTTTAACTCGTCCCCCCAGGAAGCCCCCTTCACTCTGAGGAAGCCCACACAGGTATACCATTTGTAAGTCTTAGATTGATGAAAATAATAATAATAATAATAATAATCGTAACATCATGTGGGCAAAGCTGAAGAAACAAGCACTCCTACCTTGCTGTTTGGAGTACAAAATGATAACACCCCTACAAAAGTGAGTCTGGCAGTTTCCATCAAAATTACAAGTATGTGCACTCTGGGATGCAGCAATCCCACCGCTAGCAATTTTTCTTCCCGTCATGCTTGCACACCGCCAAATGAACGAGCCTGCCTAAGGCTATTCATTGCGGCACTGGGTGACAGCAAAAGATTGGAGAACACCAAGTGTCCATAAATAGGAAGCTGGTGAAATCAAGCACCGCACAGCCCGAGCATTGAACGCTGGGCAGCTGTTGTAAGGATTCTCTTGATGCACTGATATGAAAAGGTACCCGTGAGATTACATAGGTAGAATGCAACACGTAGAGTAGGTTAGCATTTCATAAAAAGGGACGGGAAGGAATATATATTTACATTTGCTTATGTTACATTAAAAATCTCTTTAAAACTTTAAAAACATTTAAAAATACACAAAAACCTAATAATAATAGTTAACTGGGTGAACAGAGAAAGACTTTCGGTCTTGGCACCATGCAACAGGTCACCTATTCAAGAATGAAGTTAATTTTCAAAATTTGACGCCCACAGGGAGAGAGCATGTATCTGAGAATCTGAGGGGAGAGGGCTTCCAATTTCTAGCTGTGGGAGATTTCCCTGCAGGTGGGATGGCTGCACAGGATCTGTATATTCTCAATTTCACAGAATATTGCAATGTTGCTTTCTAGAATGATGGTACCACAGTGTGCTCCCGCAGCAGGATTCATGGGTCCCCAAATCCTTGACAAGACTTAGCATCTCAGGATGTGTTCTGCTGCAAGATATGTGCACCAAAATGAAGAAATAAATCAGGAAAGATGATGAGGATCAGCCATTGTAGGATCTAACGCAGGAAGAGGACAAGGGAAGTCCTAGGGAGACAAATGGGCAGTATCAAGAGAGGACCCGGGATCGACTGGAGTGAGCAGGGGGCTCCAGGCTCCGGGAAGAGCCTAGCACTGAAAGAAGGCTGGCAGAGGTGACCATCCTAGCCATCAGTCCAGACTGCCTCTGGCCAGTGGAAAAAAAAAAAAAATAGGGGAGGGAAGACAAGGGATGACTGGCTTCTGTTACAAAGCCTTTAACACTGGGGACGCCTGGGTGGCTCAGTGGGTTAGGCAACTGCCTTTGGTTCAGGTCATGATCCTGGGGTCCTGGGATCGAGTCCCGCATCGGGCTCCCTGCTGAGCAGGGAGTCTGCTTCTCCCTCTGCCTGCCACTCCCCGCTCTTGTGCTCTCTCTCTCTGTCTCTCTCTGATAAATAAATAAAATCTTTAAAAAGAATAATAAAAAAAAAAAGCCTTTAACACTGAATTATTTTCGTCAGACCTTGATTTTAAATTTTAATTTTAAAAATAATTTCTAAAGCCAAATCATAAAATTCCATTCAAGCATTTTCAAAGAATTACAGTAATTCCCAGTGGGAGGTAGGGTTGAGTTTGCAAATCTGAGAGGTCTGCACCCAGAGGAATGAGCAGGGCCATGGGGAAGTGCAGGGACAGCAAATGATGGATAGATATCTCAAAGGTTATCTCCTTCCAAAATAATATGATCCCAAATGCACAGGCTACCAGGAAGAACACCTGGGGAGGACAGCGAGAGGTGGCCAGATAGATGCTCTACTCCAGGTAACCACCTGGAGTAAACCAGGTGACCAAAAACACAGGGCTCCCTCTCCCCACCCCCCCACCCAGATCAAAGTCAGGAGTTACCATATCTCCTCAAGAGGAGCCTTCCAGCTACATGTTGCAAAAGGTAAGGCTTGAGTGAGTGCTGCTGAGTGGTTGGGGACCCCTTCCCTCCACCTAGTTCCAATTCAGAATGGAAACTCTACCCCAGGGTAGAATCAGGGAATATTGAGGCCCAGATCCCCCTCAGCCCAGCTGATTGTAGGGTGTTCTATAGTGGGAGAAGCAAGCCAAGAAGACCAGAGGCTATACCCTGTGCTCTGCTCATGAGGCAAGGATGTCATTCTGAGAAAGTGAGCCACTGTCCCACTATGGAGTGGTGGCTCAGAAGTTTTGTTCAGTAGGGAGAGGCAAGCTGTAAGAACAGAGAACTCCCAAGCTCTACCCAAAGAAAATGACTTTACTTGAAACAGAGTGTAGGGGAGCTCCCACTTAAGGGTACTCTCGAAAACAATAAATTTTGGAGGTAAGCAATTAATAGGAGACTGGTAGCTTCTTGAGAACAATCTAAGCCATAAATCAGCTAGCTTCCCAGAGAGAACCATGGAAAAGGACAGTCATGAGTCTTCTTTTCCCCAGCCTCTAGTAGTAGGAAGGACCTCACCGTCCGATAGGTGCTCATGACCATATATTGTCAAGGCCACCAACCACTCCCAAAGCCAAAGTCACATGTTTCAGGCTTCCACTGAGACAGTGCCCACTTCCCACAAACTGACATTTCATGCAGTTAGCTATTGCTACATAAGAAATCACCCCCAAGGGCGCCTGGGTGGCTCAGTTGGTTAAGCAACTGCCTTCAGCTCAGGTCATGATCCTGGAGTCCCGGGATCGAGTCCCGCATCGGGCTCCCCGCTCAGCAGGGAGTCTGCTTCTCCCTCTCCCGCTCCCGCTCTTGTGCGCTCTCTCTCTCTCACTCTCTTTCTCAAATAAATAAAATCTTTAATAAATAAATAAATAAATAAATAAATAAATAAATAAATAAATAAAT